>NC_044500.1:39584557-39877057 GCF_902362185.1 Chanos chanos
ACACACATACCCACAGACACACACATACCCACAGACACACACACAGACACACACACACACACACACCACACACACACACACATACACACACAAAGAGACAGGTATCCACTTTCTCCCTCCCTGCTCTTAGCTCCAAAGCTCAGAAGGCAAACAAAGAGATCCGGCCCTCTCCCTTCAAAGCCCTTGGCAAGAGCAGAGACAGGGAGTTGAAAAACCACAGAGGAATTGGGGAGTGTCACAACTTTAAGAGAGTGAGCACAGACGAGAAAGGTCTCCGTGCATGAAAAAAAAGGGATGAACAGGAGAGGAGGGACGACCTTATCAAACCTGACAAGGCAGTGAGCAACTAGTTACCTTTCATCAGCCTGTCAACAGGGACACTCCTCACATTCCTCACACCTGGCCACATGTGGTGTGTAAAACAGATGTGACCTTGTTCTTAAACCTTTCCCTGGTTTCTCTCTCTCTCTCTCTCTCTCTCTCTCTCTAACTCTCTCTTTTTCTTCATCTATAACACTGACACGTCTTATCAGTGATCTTTCAATTCAGGACAATTTTGTTTTATTCAAGTCTTACAAAATATCAGAAAACTGCTCTCTGTATTCCATCTTCGTTTCCAGTTTAACAACATCATACTTTAGAATCATATATTTTATATCACTCTAATGACTAATTTGCCTGTAAATGTGTTCATACCTTTTTCTCTATATCAAGGTATATACTATTTCTCCTCCCTGTCTGATCAGTTAATTACCCACTTGGCTGACTATTGTGCTTAAGGGAGACTTGGCAGCTTCTTTAAACTGCAGGCTGAAACAGAACCAACACTCAAAGTGTGATGCTACATTTTAAGAGCACATACACAAAAACAATAGTTTGAGGTGTGGGGGGGTTACAGATGAATGGGGAAGGATGTGACACATCCTCAGTGTAGATGACGTTGTGCAGCAGGTACTAGTTGTACTAAATGAATGTGCTCTCCCCAGCACTGAATAAGAAACAGATACAACCAAAACAAAAAGAGAAAAAACATGGATAAGGAAGGTATAAAAGGATGTAATAGGATGACTGAGGATTCTGAAGGATGTAGACTGATGCATCAGGCAGTGTTTAGTGAGAAGAGCTGAAAATTATGCACAGAGAGAGAGTTTACAGTGACAACATCAGGAGGACAAAATATCCTTACGTTATATTCTAAAAACCTACAGGACTTTCTAAGCTGGATTCTCCTTCTATGACAGATACATTAAGAGGTCTGTAACAAACCAGTTTGATTGGTCACATGAGGACACCCTGAGGTCAAACACTTCTGTACATCTGGCTCTGTGTGTGTGTGTGTGTGTGTGTGTGCGTGTGTGTGTGTGAACAGACACAGTGTGGTCACATGTTTTATTCAAGTACCTAAAACCCTTAATACAAGCTTGAGACACTCCTGAAAAAGCATGTATTAACATCTTCCATTTAGACACTCGATCACTTTATCAAGAGCACCAGACTGTGACTCTAAGCTGATCTCACATCATTGTGTTAAAAAGAAAAAACGAACAGTATCCAACAGCATGCATCACAAAGCACAGCAACCAAGCCTCAAGCCCAAGTAGCTACGGTCACGGATTGTGAGGCATGTTCTCTTTATGGTTCATTTTGTGCTTGACTGTGAGCGCGCCTCTCGATCCAGCCCGGGCACATCCATCCCAAACATTCGCTGTGACTTGTCTCAGTACAGCCAGATTTCTAAACCAACACATCACAAAAGGCACAATTCATACAACTGATTATGTTTGTCAGCAACCTGTTTCAGTGAAAACCATTGCCGTTGCTCAATGTATGCATTGTTTAGAAATTATACAACGTGTAGGCTCTTGGTCTTTCTGAGTCGGCGTGCCGTCCTGAAAACCCCACACTTGATTTGGTTAGGGATATAAACAACATTTTTTAAATATTTGATTCCTTCAATCATTTTGAAAATGTATTATGTAAAACCTTCACATTTGGATTGAATACATGATGAAAACATCATTGAATTTAAATCAAGCAAATATCAATTTAAAGTCAGGTGTGCCGTTAAAATATAAATAGCATTAATTCCTCATAACTGATGTTGCTACATGAAAGTCAGTGAGCCACTAAGAGACACATGGTGTCCAATGAACTGCCACTTTTGTCTCACCGTGTCATAGCATTCAGTCTCAGTAATTGGACAAAGTCAGTGTAGCGTTGAAGTCTGGGGGCTTGTGCACTATTAATTGTCACTCTGCTTCCCACACAGGAACCCCCTGAAGGTTCAGTTAAAAGTCTTTTCATGGGCAGAAGCACATCTGATCTGAATGTGTCTAATGATGCTTTTCCACTCCCTTCCATTATCCATTCTATTTATTGTGTTTAACAAAATCATTTGGCTGTTCGCTTTTATTTCACATTTATTACATCAGTATCGCTATTTTTTGACTCCATGTATGGGTTTTTTATAGCATTAAATGTTAATATTATTCATTTGAATGCCTTCAAATTTTAGCTGTTTTGCCGCGTTTTTAAAATAGAAAGCTCAGTCAAAAGCCTCTGTTATGGTCAGCAGTTTTAAAAACCCTTAAAAATGATTTGCATTATGGGTTTCAATAAATATGTCTGGTTTGTTGCGCGGATGCACCGTTTTTAACTGGAATGTTCCAGCTACTTTCAAACTTGCTCCGAATCTGCTTCAGTGATTGATTACCAACCTTTCATATTAAGATAGAATTTGTTACCGCAGGTGCACAAAACAATTTGAGAGGTTAATTATTTCTCCAATTATTTGTACACCTGTGTTAATCAATAACACAATTACACAAACAGGCTGAAGAAAATGAAGAGAAAAGAACTATGAAGAGAAAACAGCTGCACCCCAGATATACTAACTATGGTCTTAAAACAAAAATAAAGACACATTTTCAAAATATTCTTTTTTTATGCTTATTTTCAAATGCACTCCTGTTCTCTACAGGTACACATTAATACATACAGGCACACATCAGCAGATTGGAGAAGGAATTTAGACAAAAATATATCCTATTTTTTGATTGTCACACAAGTAGAGGTGCCAAAAATTGATTTGGTGCAGTTGGTTGGTTTGAAATCTGTGGATGAGTGGTGGATAATATTTTCAACACTTAAGCTCCTTCAGAGTCCCACAGCACCAGATAAGAACACACCTGCTCTCCTATCACTCCTAATGTCTAATCTTCAAACCATCTAATTGAAAGCAGCAGGCTGGGAGATTTAGGAATTCTGTTTTTTTTTTTTAAACTCCTCTCTCTATCTCCTCATCATCCCCATGACCCTGGGCTAACAATTATCAAATGACAGTTCATCAAGAGTAGCACAGTCAGCTTCTCTGCTCTTCAGTGCATACTTGGAAGAAGGAAAAAGAAACACTCAAAAACCCACCATTTTCTCTTCTCATCGCTAACGAACTTGAACAAAAGTCTGATTATTTCGATCAGGGTTAAGAATCGCCGTAAGGGCCACGGACCTACGGGATCTTTGCTCTAGGCCCGATAATACCAAATTGCATGATTTAGACGGTCATAAGAATCTTGAGAAGCTCTGCCAATGTGTTTGTATAGATCACGGCAGAAAGGTCTGATTACGTTCGGTTTCCTCCAGGAGGACCGTTGCCAAGGCCTAACCTAGATCATCGACGTTGTTCGGTGTCGCTGTGCAGCACTGGCAGTTCATCATACCCTAATGCAGCACTTGTGTCATTACTCATCCCAGCTACTGACACTGAGCAGAAGGGGCACTAAAGCATCACCAGCTCCCAAGGCTCACAAAACAGCACGGCCACAATCACTGTTTGTGGTGATAGATGAGTCACACTCCTAAGGCTCCACACACTAATCCTCTGTCTGGTCCTACTGTAGGACAGGCACAAACAGCTCCTCTGGATACACTCATGCATTACTCACTGACACATCAGTCAATCTAAAGACATCAACGTTTCTTCCACACGGAGCGAACGCCATAAACTTGCAAAGTCATGATCTCAGTTGCACGGCAGCTTTTTCTGAAAGTGTAGTGAAAAGAGAGCGAGAGAAAAGGAGAAGTATCAGTTTTTCCACCTTAAGGAGCTCCTCCCTTCTCCTGCCATGGTATTTCCACTTTCCAAAGCACTTGGCTGAAAATTGCTTTAAAATTATATAAGAGAGAGAAAGAGAGACGGGATCTCAAAAAGACCACCTGCCTCCTTCAGTGAAAGCAGTCTGACACTCTTTCCATGTACCCTCCTTTACCAACCCTAGGACTGCGTCAGTGAAACGCGTGTGTAAAATGTCATCACAAGGCATAATCTCCAGGATGTGTGACAGGCCAATATTAATTCAGATTTTTCATTCATAGTTAAAATCCATTCTAGTTCAGTCTCTATGTTTCTTGAGGGTGTCCTTCACACCATTTTTGCAACCGATCACTGCATCTCAATGGACCTGTGTTGATAGCATTAATGGAGTTTATAGGCTAACAATTCTCAACAGGTCAATTAACGGAGGCTGGGAATGTGTCAGGACTTGTTCCATGGAGAGAAACAAGTACAGAGAAAATATGAAATCATGGGCCAATTCAATGAACTGAAAGCATTTTTTTGTTCCAGCCCTGAAACGTTGAAAATAAAGATTTACAGACAAGTTGTAGAATATCACAGTCTTGACATTTAGATTATATTGAATTCGTGGTTGCGTCTCTTTCAATGAAGCCCATTGTATCAGCACAACTCATTCCATTTTCTCACTTTGTGGGTTTCCAATGAGTTATCCAATTCAGATACAAACGCTCTCTGTATTGGCAGAACTGAGACGATTACTGCCAAACTTCTGCAAAATGACATAAGTGTTTCAGTGACATTAGGAAACCTTCTCTGCAGCCTGACCTTTTTCTCTATGAGCACAGACGTAGGGTGGGAAGAGCCTGATGTGTGAGCTTTTTAAATCAAATTAGCAGTTGCACTGTTGTAGGAGGTTTCTTCCTACATGTATCGGAATGAAAAAGAATCATGTAGAGATGAGAAATGATTTCACTATGTCTCTGTAAAAGCCAAGTCAAAATTTTGAGGGAGAAGTAACTGCAGCTTCTCCACATAGTGAATGATAAGTTGTAACACACAACAACCAAAGACAACACACCGACAATATACTGTATATACACTCCATATGAGCTAAATTAGTCACAACTGGTCCTCAGACCTCCTAGGGTGCCAAGACACACAAAAACTGGGACTTTCCGTTCTATGGATGTCTATGATATCAGCCTTTGGAGTTTAGGAAAAGGGAGTTACTCTGCACGTCCCAACAGGTACATTGCAGGAACAAGGATAACAAGCGAGGAAAGGGAGACTAGCTTCCGTAGCTGTAAAAACTGTCCCTTCCATTTAACTAGACTGAAGTAAGGATGGTACTATATTTTGCCAAATGAACCCAGTGTTTCATGATAGCACGATATACTCACACTTTGTACATACAACATCAAATAAAGTCAAAGATTTCATCGGATGTGCAAACTATAGCCTGACTGTTATAAAAACTTTTTTGAAAATACTTAATATCCGAAATTGAAATTTAACTTAAATGTACCAAAACGAATTCCAGTTTATTTTTGATCTTGATATGTGACCCTGATTAAAATCGGGCTGAAATTGTGAACTTTGACTTGAAACCCCGCAGCTTCTTCAAATTATTGTATATGCCACAGTTTGAGTATCTGTCGCCAACGGGGTTTCTAAGTCCAACGTACATTCTCGTCTGTGATAAACAAATAAAACGTCTGCCGTGCAGCAGACTGCATATCCAAGGAACATCATACTCAGACATCTCAACTTACTTGCTTCAAAAATGCCAATATTTACTGATGGAAATGATGCATATGATTACCCAGACTAAACATTCATAGCCAGCGAGTACGGAGCCGTTTCCCTAAAGAACCTAACAAGCTGACTTAAGTTGTGGTGTGTGACCGCACAAACTGTTTGACATTAGGGGAGGAGGAAGCACAGAGAAAGAGGTAAGAAATGCAGTAGCGCGCAGGAGGGGGATCAGCAGAAGAAGAGTCACAGGTCTCTTTCCCTCTGTGAGGTTAGCCAAGACTTGCGCATCCTAACGCGTTGTACTTTAATGAACAGGGACAAAAAAGTATTTATCTGCGCGGGATATGAACACACGTCTTCATTTGAAACTTTGGGAATAACATTTGTTTCCTTTTTCCAAAACCTGAAAAACAACAGGTAGGCTGCTGTAACATTTCCAAAACTTTAAAAATAACAGGTAGGCTCCTTTACAGCCTAGTTTACTGCAGGGCTGTAAACGAGAAGTAAATGAACTTTATTCGATGCGTCTTGGATCACATAAATTAATTACTACTCTTGTCTACCCTTCATGACGACCAAGGCTGAATCAAAATGATTTTCAAGTCTTCGGACTTCAATCTCGACTTCGGAGAAATTCATGGTGAGGGGGCTGGACGAACCTGCGACAATACAGCGATGGACATCAACAGAACGACGCTCGCTGTCTTCCAGTGGATCTGAATACGCATATAAAACGTTTCTGCAAATGATATTTCTATGATGGCGAAGATCGCAGTCACCTGGTTGTTTCTTGTTGCTGTACTTCCACGGTCGACCGATATGCAGGGCGCAACACCTGGCTCAGGTGAGTCTTTGTCTGTAAAACCCAGTGGGTTCTCGACGGTTGTCTCTTGATTTAGGTGAGAACTACAACAGTAAAAAACTAAGCGGATTCCTGCCTTGTTATTCAGTAACTTTGTAAAAATGTAGTATGGCATGTTTGGACAATCATTAACACAAGGAATGGTGGTCCTGTGCTCTGTATGTCCAGCGGAATGTAGCATTGGCGGCAAGTTTGAAAACCATATTTGTGCTTTAAATAGGAATCAGACTTAGTATTTCAAATAATGTTCGCTCTACAGAAAACAGTGCATACTCTTAGATAAACAAAAAGCCTAGTTTTAGAACGTGGCCAGGTATTGCGTCATGCCGCTACACCTGTAATCCTAAATATTAATACACTTCAGACATTGATAACAACTCGGAATCTAACAGTGTAATTTTTAATGTAGTGCAAATTTTTAATGAGGTGTATTTCACTACATGGTCGATGTGTCGCCTAGTCTTGTCTGGGATCACTTTCTGTGGCAGTGTCATCGAATCAGGGGCTCAGGTGTGGGACAACAGCACTTAAAAACTTTGCAGTCGTTGACATAAGAAGTGTGTTTTAAAAAACTGAAGCTTCGATGAAAGGTAAAAGTAAACATTTTTTCTAGTACAGAATGAGTTGAGATTCTGTCTAGAGAGCCTAAGAGGATAACAGCCCACCACGCAAACGCCCGATTGATGTAAACACACACACACACAGACACACTTTTTCTTTCTGGAATGCAGAGGAGGAAAGTTAGAACCTTTCTCTCTAAGCAAGGTAACTGAGTTCATATCTTTCCCAGTGATCTCTTTCTTCACCACTTATTACAAGGAATCCCCTTAAGGCCCGGACTAGTTATCAAGATATCATATTCCTATTATTAAAAGATCTTTTTGCTATTTGTAAATTATTTCAAAATGATTTTGGACAGGAAACACAATTTTATATATGACAAATCATGAAATTATGGCAAGTAATGAAATTTCAATCTGTATTCAGATCTGTGAATAAAAATCTACTTTACCTTTTACAATTGCAATATTTAAAATGTGTTACACATATTTAATATGTCAATTACATATTTAAAATGCGTTGTCATCTTAACTTTAGAATTTTTCCAGTATTCTCCTTTCCAGTATTTCATTTATTTATTTATTTCGTTATGAGGGGATTTGTAGGTTTCTCTCATCGCTCTCCCACTCCTGTCAGTCTTAGCGATTACTGTTATTATTATTCACGGACATTTGCTTGGAGCGCTTCCACTGATCACTCCGTTCCCCTTCATCTCCCCCTCCCTCCCTCTCTCTCTCTTTCTCTCTCTCTCAGTCCCCACTGTCACTCTCCCTACATTTCACTCATTTCCAAGCCATCTATAAAACTTTAATGACTGCAAGGAAACCTTGGCCAGCGAATTGGTTGTGTGTGCATGCATTTGTGTGTCTCTGTGTAAGCTCTCTGCTTGTTCATGTGAGAGAGCAGGGTGGATTGATGAGAAAGAACAAAGGCAGTGCATGGAAAAGGAAATGAAGAATGTGATCACAATGGAAGATGTGATGTAATATGCATAATATGTCCACTCTATGACTCTAGCAGATCGCTAGAACTGTGTGTTACAGATTACTGTATGTCTGTGTGTGTTCATTGAAGGAACAATATCTTTAGTAACTTTCCTGGAGGAAAAGGCTATTAAAATGTCTTTTTGGGTGATAAAAATGTATTGTATGGCCGCTGCTTTCTTATTCTGATGCAAAATAAGCTGCAATATCTTTCCTACCTTCTCACTGTATTTTCTGGAATGTCAGTGGAGATTCACGCTAAGCAATTATGCACAAAAGTTCTAATCAAATATTCAGCATAATTTACATTTTTATTCAGAGCTTTTTTTTATTTGTGTAATTAAATGTGAGGAGTTCCTATTAATATTTTATGTAGTAATACAGTGTCCAAGGCCTGTTTTTATTCAGTTTTCTTTCTTTTTTATTTCGGGCTATATCATTTGTTCTGTTCCTCGTGTCTACAAAAAAAAAAAAAGCAAATAAACCTAAAGTTTAACCTAAAGCTAAAACCTAAAAAATAGAGTAGGTTATTATTTTCTGGCATTTCTGACCAGTAATCATACTTTCCACGTCAACTCTTCCTCTGTTACTTGACTGTGTCTCTATTTTCTGCACGGCAATCACTTTTCATAACCTGCAGTATTCTCAAACAAATTTCTTTGACACAAAGACAGTAAGTATTCCTCAAGCTAATCAGTAAATGGCAATCACACTGAGCATGAGAGAGAGTCTTTTATTGCAAGTAGACAAATCCCTCTTCCTGTAGTCTTTTTTTCCTAATTCAACCACTCTTTGTGCCTGTGGCAAAGATTACCACGGAGGGCTGTTAAGTTAATTTCTTATTCCCACTAAATAAATAATCAAGACTTAAATGATTTTTCTCTTCCTCTCTCCCTCTCTCTTTCTTTCTCTCCCTCCTTCTGCCCCCACATACATTTCTTAGCATTAAACTGCTGTGAAGGAGATCTTCTGCTTCTCTTGGACTCATCAGGTAGCGTCTCTTCCTACGAATATTCCAGACTTCTGAACTTCCTGTCTGAGCTGCTCCTCCCGTTTCAGATTGGACAGAACAATGTTAGGGTGGGGCTGCTTCAGGTGGGCACCGAACCACGGCTGGAATTCGGACTGGACACATACAATAACCAGGTAGACCTGCAGGAGGCGCTGTTAAATACGCAGCAGCTTCAGGGAGACACGAACACAGCGCTGGCCCTTGGGCTGGCCCAGGAACTGCTAACCAGGCCGTCAGAGACTGAAAGCCTGCCGAGGGTACTCGTGTGGTTAACGGACGGGGTGAATCCCGGAGCAGTGGAAGAATCCATGATGGCATTGCAGGACAACGGCGTGTCGGTCTTGGTCGTCTCCACTGGACACGGGAATTACCAGCTGCTGCGCAAAGTGGTGAGCCCACCCATTGAGGCCCACCTCTATTTTGTGGATGTTGATGACCTTGGAATCATCACTGAGGACTTGAGGGACGCCATAATCGGTAAGAGAGAGAGAGAAAAAAAAAAAGTTTGAAGAAGGAATGAGGGAGCAAGAGAAGGGGAGATGGAAAGTGTGACTGAGAGAGACAGGGAGAGAGAATATTTGGGGAAGGGATTTTTGGCTTTGTTTGACAGATCCTGAAATGTGTTGCGCTCGAACATGCCCGTATTTTGCGCTGATTGGAGGAGAAGGCAGCTTATTCGTGGTATAACAGTTTACGTCTTAGTGTTTAGATTTGTCCCGGAATTTAACAATTCTAATTCCCGCTATGGGAATCAGTGGGACAATAATTTCTCATATTTTGGGGGCTAGCGAGTCTACCAGGGTTTATCCCCTCTTGTAACATGGCAGTGGTCACTGATCGTCAGATGCCTCAAAAGTTACAGGTATAATCAAATGAACAGTACCGTCTTTCGACTGAGTTGACTGCTGCTTGAGGGGGAAACCTAAGGACATTTTTTCATGTTACAGCCCTTAATTAGAATATCATTTAAGCAAAAATCAGTAGGAAAAGGGATGCACATTTTATAAGGAATTTTGTGGGGGGGAAAAGGAAAAATGTAGTCAGATATTATTTGTCTCTGAGAAGTCTCTGAGCTGTTCTGTCAAGACATTCAAACGATATTATGTTAGTGGTGGGAATAAACTGTTAGATCGCAGGCAGCTGCCTGGAGTGTGAAACCTGATGCGTTTTAGATAACAGCGTGGAGATTGCAGCTACTCTCAGACTCTCCCAGAAACATATCACTTTAAGATTACTAAACGAGGACATGTCACACATCCTTACTGGGCTCTCAGAGCAGGTTCAAAATGTTAACACTTCACATCTCATTCTGACTCAGAACAGATACTCATCAAATAACTGTCACTGCCACATTCGAATCAACACACTCCTTCTCCTACATCCAAGAGTTCTACCTGTAAAATCACTCAACTTCTCATACTTAAGTGTATAAGCGAGGCGATTGTGCTGTTGTCGATTGGTGTCTGTGTTCATGAGTATTATTGTGAAGGGTTGTGTGATGTTAATAATCATCCACATAACCCTGCAGTTGATATACTATTGATATACAGTCAGTTATAATAGGACCTCTGGCCTCATTATATTTGATTGATCTCCATCGGTCGTGATGTAAGAGGCTAAAGATGGAACTATCATACCCAGTATTAATCATCATCAGTATGCTGAAGTGTGTCACTGGGAATAGGTTTCTGGCAGTGACTTGTCTGCTGTTGCCACCAGTCGCTCTATATTAACACATATTGCGTTTTCAAAATTCATGATGTCGTCATGTTACTACTCTCTCATTAAAACGGACTGTTTTTGACCTAGAGCTGCTACGTGCTGAGAAGTTGCAGGTTCGCGATGTCACGTCTCGCAGTGCAATGCTGCACTGGAGACCCATACTAAGAGGTGGTCTGGGCTACTACGAACTGCAGTACGGCCCAGCACGAGGATCAGGAGGCGGGGGACAGGGCTCGACCAACTCAGGGGCCAGCACCAGCGGTGGTCGGTATCACAAACTCATCCTCTCTGGAGAGTCCAGCCAGACGGAACTGACCGACCTGCAGTCAGACACCACTTACACCGCGTGGCTCAGGCCAGAGTCTAACCTGGACTTCTTAAAAACCCTCAGTGCCACCTTCAGAACGCTACCAGGTGGGAGAAAGGAGAAGGCTTCATGAAGAGAAATGGAAAGTTAAAAGTTGTGCTAGAAAGTAGGATAATTGAACTGACAGAAACTGTAAACTATTTAATAATTTTCTACCTTCTGGTATTTTTCCCCTCAATGGGGATTGTTGAACTATGGTACTGTGCTTTGGCTGGATGACAGACTGTCTGTCCTACTTTTCCATCTTTTCATTTTCCAATCTTTCTCTTATTTCACTGCTATCCATCATCCAGAAATCCTGAGTCCAAGCAGTGTAACGGTGTCTGAATCTGGCACGGACAGCGTGCGTGTGAGCTGGGGTCCGCTGCAGCCCGCCAGCGTCAGGAGCTACACTGTAGAGTATGGAGCGATACCCCGCGGGGAGGTCCGTACAGCCACGCTAAACAACCACCAGTCCAGCATGCTGCTGACCAGACTTCAGCCTGACACTCAGTACCTGGTCACAGTCAGCGCACTGCACTCGAATGGCCAAGAGAAGGCCATGTCTGTCAAAGCCTGCACACAGGAAGGTGAGAGGAAGTTTTCTTCTGAAACGCTAGAAATGGTGTAAAATAATCCTGATGCCAGATACAAGGGTTTTGTTTCAAAGCCAATATTTTTCGGTGTAAAATCCTTTAGTTAATTTTTCAACGTTTTATTATTACTGGGAGGCTGTTGTAAAGAGTCAAAAAGTAAGCGTTTCGTATTTCTCCCTGTCTCAGTTCTTCCTGGCCTGGCTGACCTCCAGTTGACTCCAGTAGGACAAGACTCTGTGCAGGTCCAGTGGCGGGGACAGGGGGAGGGTTTGCAAGGTTACTGGGTGAAATGGAATGCAGGACGTGACTCCGCCTCTTCTTCCATGTACCTGCCTCCGAATTCTCTGTCCACTTTGCTCACCCGCGTGAGTCCTGCCAGCCGTGTGTGTGTGTCACCTGTGTATAGGACGGCGCGTGGAGAAGGCCTTTGCTGCACAACACACACATAGTCAGGTGAGATATCTGGAATGCTAGCTCAAACACACTCACAATCACCACTATAAACAGACATACTACCAACCATGCAGACTATATTTCACTTTCTGTCAGCCGCTGTGAATCTCCTAACATATGGATGTAGTTGAAGTGATATTATAATTTATTCTGTGCTGCCTGAGAAGCACTCAGTTTGAAGTTGGTTTATGTAACTCTCTCTCTATCTCTTCAGGTCTCTAATGGCCTCAATGTTCTGGGAATTGATATCCCAATATAAAACGACTCTTGTGAGGAGTTCTTCACAAGAGGATGCCAATTACATTGGAAATCAACTTTGTTTGATGTATTTTTTTCCTTTGCAGAAGAAAAAAAAAAAAAAAACTATTATCACATCAAAGGAAAATATTTCTCCAAAGTTATTTTTCTCATTTTATTCTTTGCTCAAGGACGGCAGCCATGTCAGAAATATATGAATATTCATCAGTCGATACAAATTCATGGGAGATCATGGGTGAGCACTCGCACATGTACATGCTGTGTCAGAAGCAGCTTCTCTTAAGAGGATTCAAGCACAGAGAGCGACAGAGACCCTCTTCACTAGCAATTTCTCTCAGCGAATATGCAGAGGAACTCAAGAGGCAAATCACCAGGGTGAGCGGAGGACTGGAATCTCCAGAACGAACAAACAAGACGATGACTAGGGCTTCGCGAAAGAGACTGAAGAATATTAACAAACAAACCATTTTGTACCTTAGTGTCCTTTACGTACTCTAAGCAATGTCTGTCTTACTACCTTTCCATCTTATATTAATACAAACACTTGTCATTGCAAACCAAACATATGAGTCACAAGTCCAGTGTACATCCATTTACTGGGAAATAAAATTGTTAACACTTGCATCACGTACACAGAAATACACAGATGCACACACACAAATAAACCAGTATTTCATTAGAAAGTCTCTGCCTGGCTAAATAAAGAGTAAATGGGAATGGGTGAACTTATTAAATGCCTCCACTCTGTTGCACTGATGTGTGTGTTTGATTGAATGAACTCTCTGATATACTCCTCTGAAGCCTTTCAGACTGCTAGCTTGTGAATATCGCTACCCAGTGGCCATTTACTATACTACAGTTTGGTGTATACTGACCGCTGACAACATTCAACAAAAAAAAAAAAATCATATGCAAACACTTCAGTTTACAAGGTATGAGCAAATTAATTTCAGATTAATAAATTAAACAGATAAAGAATATTTCACCTTAAAATGTTCTTGATGGTTTGTGAGATGCTTTCTTTGGTGTGTCTTTTTTTGATACGTCTATGAATAGACATTAAACCATTTGTATTGTGGGACAAGACTGACTTTTGTTTTCATGTCATACATTTGTGTTGTAGCAATTATTATAACAGTTAGTCAAAATATGCATTGTATGCTCTACGAGCAGTGGGCCCACATCCAAATAGACCGACTAACAAAATAATTGTACATTGCCAAAAGCACTGATGGAAGTGTAGACCTCATATAAAGTTATCACAGACGTTGTGATGGCTGATATAATATAACAATTCGTATCGTCGGACGCATTTAATTTTAGTAAAAGATTGAATTATTTTTAGACAGAAGCACCGTAGTTATATATCTCTTGATTTGAAGTTACGTAAAGAACTCACACACAGACACACACACACACAAACAACCACACACAAAGCCCCAAAACCCCCTGCAAATTAGGCAAAATATTAACGTTAAAAGGAGGTGTAGTATAGGTGACAGCCGTACCTGCTTAAGTTGAATAGGAATTATGAAGCCTATTAAGCGCGTTTGAAAACGAAAAGAGAATAAAAAAGACTACCGCCAGCAATCACTGACTGAAATCAATCTCTCTCTCTCTCTCTCTCTCTCTCTTCAAAGTTGTGAGAAGCGGTGTACACCATCCACGTCAACATAACGGGGAGCAAAGAGAAAACTTTATTTATCAAGGACAGCAGCTGTAGTGACGGTGACAGCCGTATGGGCAACTTCAGAATAATAGTCACAATCTGCTTAAGGCGTTTGAAATTTAAAAAGAGTGAGCAATGACAGTCTTTCTCCCTCGTGTTACATCTCCAAAACTGTGAGAGGCGGTAGATACCATCCACGTCATCTGAACAGGGAGCAAAAAGAGAATAAGGGGTCTTGTGGGCGTGTTCAATAAGCACCTTGGTCCAATCATAGGCTTAATCTACAAGACTTCGAACTTTCTTTGGGCCTCGACATCTGCTACATATGCCGGCGTTTGAATGTGCAATGTCGGCTGGAGATTTAAGAATTCCCGGCGAAGGAATTCTGATAGGAGATAAACTGTACTCTGCAGTGCTCCTTACGTTAGAGAACTGTATTTTACCGTTGGAGCGATTGCTTCGAAGTCCTTCGTCTGAACATGGACTGCCTTCAGATACGGAAGAGCAACTGCGGATAAGAGGTTGCGAAATGATTCAGGCCGCAGGGATACTGTTGAGACTTCCACAGGTCAGCGTTTGTCTAAGCGACGTCACGTACTGCAAACAGCAATAAAGATTGACGCATCTTCCAAAGTGTCCTTTAGGCACGTGCTTTGTATACATCTGTGGCGTGCAGTTGTTTACATTGTAATTGTACAGCGTGTGTTGGCCGAAACATTGCGGTGACGGCACTTGTCTTGCAAAGATGATCATGTTAAGCATGACTCTTTTTCAAGGTTGCCATGGCCACAGGACAGATCCTTTTCCAGCGGTTCTTTTATTGCAAGTCCTTTGTGAGACACTGTGCCGAAGTAAGTAGCCTACACGTTTAAGAATTAGCCCATGCTAGTCAGTGTTCATGAACAGTTGATCAGTTAAGCAAGTATCCACAGATCATTTGCAGAAAACGAAACACACTCAGACACACACACACACACACACTCAAGACCCCCACATCTGTCTAAGTCGTGTATGTCCTCTGTGCTCAGTCAGTTGCAATGGCATGCGTGCACCTGGCCTCGAAGATCGAGGAGGAGCCGCGGAGAGTCCGAGATGTGTTGAATGTTTTCCACTATCTAAAACACAGTGAAGGTGACAGGTAATGGTGTAACCTATAAACATTCCACCATGTACACATAAACGTACACATCGACTTATAGATTATGAAATCATGCATACATAATTTTTCAAACGTTTGTCAGTACCTGATAAATTGTACTTATCCAAATCCTCCAGTTTCAGCAAGTTCAGAATAAACCCTTAAAACAAACCCATGACTGTTAAGACTGCAGTAGAATGTTCTGGTAATGGAATGAGGTATTTCATCCCTCCAAGTGTTCCTAGTTTACACAATACATTCCGTTTTACTAGAATATGAAGATAGATATGGAAGAATTGACCAGTTCCTTTCATCAGGAAACCGGGCCCGATGCCTTTGGACGCCAGCTATATTAACCTGAAGAGTCAGGTGATTAAAGCCGAGAGGAGAGTACTGAAGGAACTTGGCTTCTGTGTGCATGTCAAACATCCCCACAAGGTACATATCATACACAGAAGTTTATGAGTAAATGATGATATCCAGTTGTCCTCTAATAAATGTACTTGCGTTTCAGATCATTGTCATGTACCTCCAGGTGCTGGAGTGTGAGAAAAATACAAAGCTTGTCCAAATGTCCTGGTAATGGATTTTCTTTTCTCCCCTCCCTTGTTCTATTGATTTTAATCCAAATTTAGCTCTGTTCACTGATCAATAAACAGATGATGAAGCTTTTGAATTCTACTGAAGCCCCCTCTCTCTCTCTCTCTCTCGCTCTCCCTCTCTCTTTCTCACTCTGAAATTTTACTTTCCTTCAGGAATTACATGAATGATAGCCTGAGAACCGATGTGTTCTTGAGGTACAAAGCCGAAACTGTAGCTTGCGCCTGTATCTACCTGTCAGCTCGATCACTTCAGGTGTGTATGCTTACCATTCCTTCATACAATCACACATTTAGACTGGAATGAATCCTTTTCGTAGTAAACATCGTGAAGATATTTTCGCTCAAGCTCTTTTTCTATTCATTCCTGACAGATCCCACTTCCAGACCAACCACCCTGGTTTCTGTTATTTGGGGCCACAGAGGAGGAGCTGAGGGACATTTCTGGGCGTATCCTGAGGCTTTACACCCTGCCCTCTGTCCCTCTCTCCACCCTGCTGCGGCAGGTGGAGGTGTGTCGTCAAGCACTGGAGGCTCAGAGTGCAAAAGCCAAACGGGGAGGAGGGTCGCTGCTGGCCGTCGGCACTCCCACCCTGGACCCTCCCTCTAGTTTCTCTCCTGGCTCCAAAGCTGGTGAGACTTCGTGCATCCTTCTGACTGCTGTGCTCTACTCATTACGCATTCTTCCTTTAAACTCACCTCTTTCTTTCTTTCTTTTTCTATCTTTCCTTCCTGGCAGTGTTGGTGGTGCATAGAGTTTTCTCTCTTTTTTTTTTTTCTCTAGTCACTTGTATGCCTTGTTAAATGCATTCATGTTGGCTTGTATGTTCCCTAGCATCACCTGCTGGCGCACAACAGAATCGTGAGTCTACAGTATCTGAAATAGCCCTGAAAAACGTCTGTCGAAAGCTTGCAAACGGAGAACGGTAAGATTAACTGTGTGAAGAGAATGTGTATTTGTGATCGCACATATGATTTAAATGTTTCTCATGTTTACTTTTCTCTGTCTGTCAGGAGAATTCGACTCAGTCGCAGCGATGAGAGGAGGGAAACTCATTCCATATCATCCCCTCCCAGACGCAGGTGAGGGAACAATCCTGTGCCCTAACTGTCAAATGCTGAAAATTCGTACCATAACTGATTAATAATCTCTCTCTCTCTCTCTCTCTCTCTTTCTCTCTCTTTCTCTCAATTTTAGGCGCAGCTGTAGCGTTTCCTCTCCAGGGCGCTCAGTGTCCCCTGTTTACCGGAGAAAACAGTACAGTCAAAGGGAGAGAGATAGAGAGAGGGAACGCCGTAGAGAGAGAGAGCGAGAGCGGGAGAGAGGACGAAAGGAAGGATACTCATCCCACAGAAGATGAAGACGGTTGTCGATGTGTACAGAGTATCCATGAATGCCACGACAAAAGAGGCAAATTTACTTTTGTATTTTTTTTTTTTTATGTATTTTTATTTTTTTTATGTTGTATGTACTAAGAGACTCTGAGGACAAAATGCAAAATGGGAAGTGAAATGTGACTTTGAATAAAAAGGGACCAATTTTATTTGTTTCTTCTTTTGTGTAGCAATGACAAGGATATACTGATGTGTGAGAAATGTATCACAAAATACAGTCACAATACTCAGTTACGAAAAATGATTATCACGAAGCTAAAAAAAAATAGAATCATAATGTCTCTCTGCCTCAGTAAGGGAAGTCCTGGGATAGAAAAGCTTCCAATTTTTCCTCAGCTTTTGATTTTGACATGAAGCTAGTCAGTGGACTGTGCTGCATGTAAGGTATTTTATTCAATCAGCCCTAGAGTTAATTAATCTCTTGAGTCCCTTCAACGTACGCTTTCAGCTTCTTGCCTCAACCTTTTATCAGTTCCTTCACTGGAAACCCACCCTCCCACCTCTCCTTTAACTTTGGTTGAGCATCCAGGGAGTTCCATCTGAGAAAGGTGGACATGTAGGAGGTTTCTGTTGATGTGGTAACCATGGAGATGTTACACATCTCTTCCAGAGGGTTTCAGTGACTCATCTTTGAAAGGTTGGCAGTCAAAATTTGATATCGGTGTGATTGAAGTCAACGAAAGTCGGCGTAAGTTTTGTCTGTGAGGAGTTCTCCGACATGGAAGGCTTTTGAAACCCATCATAAACCCTGATGGGAAGATGAAGTCTGAGGAACCTGTTTTAACATTGCAGGCGTAACGTTTTTGAAAACGCGCAGTTGGATTTACAGTAAACATGGATAACGAATACCTAGTCCAGGGAACTGCTCTCCCGGTGGGCATGGGCCTGCGGCTCTACGTGTCCCCGGCACAAACAGCCTTCTATATCATCTTCGTGATGCTGGGCATCATTGGAAATGCTGTGGTGGTTAGTGTGGTCGGGGAAGGAGTTATAAGAGAGCCCGGAGGGGGCCGTAGTTCGGACATGATCCTGGTGAACATGGCCTTTTCTAACCTGATGGTATCTGTGATGAGGAATTCTCTGCTGATCATCTCAGATCTAGGATTAGAGGTATGGAGGGTTTGAGACTGAATGGTTGAAAGGATCAGAGGGTGAGGTACGGAGCTGGAAAATGACGATTTGGGATGATTAGCCTGGATCTGACTGTTAAAGTATTCATTTGGCGAGATGAGAGAGGGCTAGCGCTGTGATCGTCTTATTCTGTGTCTCTGCAGGATTACATTAAGAGTAAGACATTAGAACGGGCTGGTAATGTTAACCCAGAGAGAGACAGAGAGGAACATAGGTGATGTAGGCATTATGGTGAAGTTTATCACTGTTTATATTTTTCAAAAATGACCAATTTTTCAAATTTTTTTCATTATTTGAAGGTCTCCCATACCTTGCAGAGTTCATTTGTTTAATGTATTTGACTTTTTTCTGCTCTCTCTCATACTGTTTTATTATCCAGACGACATTATTATTATTGTTCTCAGTCTTTTGTTCTTTCTTTACTGAGAGCCTGTATCCATTTCTCTCTGTGTCTTTAGTTGTATTCCTCCAAAGGTTGGTGCCAGTTTTTGATGGGCGTCTGGGTGTGGCTCCGCTCAGTAAACGTGTGGTCTACTTTTTTCCTAAGCGCGTTCCACTTTCAGACATTGAGACGCGTGGCCCCGCCCGTTGTGAATTTGCATGGCCCTCGTGGTCCACCAAGGTCACTGCTGGCAGGTTTTGCACTAATTTGGATTGTGAATCTGATGTACTCAATCCCTGCATTTATCTTCTCCACCAGTGGAGATCAAAACACCACAGAGGTAAGTCAAAACACAGAGCAAATGATACATCAGCTGGGCCAAAGCAGCGGTTTGTTATTGATTTCTACTCTTTGAAACAACAGTTTCCGAGTTAAGCGGAGGCCATGTTCTACAATTTGTACTTACTTGACAACAGCACAGATACTCTAAATGGAGAAGTTGAATTCTTTTCTCTGCTGTCTACAGACCTTAATGCTTGTTAGCAGCACGACACGACCGTTGTTAGGATGTATCTGGAATTTCGCTACCCCCAATAGTGGTCTTATCTATGCCACCACTTCAATGGTTATCCATGAGACGCTGCCAATTCTCTTGATGTGCATCAGCAACATGGGCTCCCTCCTCACACTGTACTCACACGCACGTTTGCGAAAACCTGAACACATGAGTCAGGATGCCCCCATTATCAGGAGAGTTCCAGCCGAAAGACGTGCTGCCAAGGTGAGTATAAAACCAGTACAGGCATGTAGGAAAATCAGAACCTTTATGACGGGTTGTAAAGCAGCAGATGAGTTAAAAGCATAACAGGATAGCGTTGTAAGATTTTGTGTTGTTTGTAGCACAATCCAAGTGGTAAAACCGTGCAAAAACTGCTCCTGCGAGATTTGATAAAGCATCTATGCTGATGAATTTTTAATATCTATCACCATTTAACAGTCATAGCCATACAGAGGGCTGATGATGGAACTAACTGTGGAATGGTGATTAAGCTGCCAATTCTTAAACAGTGAACACATACCCTGCTCTTTTACTGCTACCTTCCTCCAACCTCTTTTTTTCTCTCTCAGGTGATTCTGGCTTTAGTCATGCTGTTCATCACTTCCTGGGGCACTAGTATCATTTCTGTAAATTACTTCAATTACAACCGTGGCTCCTCAACTGAGTTTCTGCTGGTCATTTCGAGATTTGCGAACATTACCTTCATTGCCTTGTCACCGATTGTTTTGGCAGTAGGTCATCGGCGGCTCCGCTCAGTCATAAAGTCTGTCCTTTCACACTAACGACCCCTCTCTCTGACTCTTTTCCCAGCTGACTTTTCTTCTCATCCCAGGTGAATTTGTGAATAAGCATAAAACGAGAGCCATTCCTTTAAGTGACACACACACACACACAGACATATGTTCACTTCATGCCAGAAAATATTTTCTTTGCACAATGTTTTCAAACAAAAATACCTGTGTCTTCATATATTAATCAGTATGATGAAACTGTTTTAATTTCACTGTTGGCATGTCCCTTTCTTCTTTCCACTAAGGTAAAAAAAAAAAAAACAGTGAAACAGAATGGGCTGGTGTCAGGCATAGATTTAGGATTATATTTGATAATGTTCATTTTTATGCAGCCTGTCAGTTTTTGGCCAAGGCTATGTTCTTACCTTTTGGCAAGTCTGAGGCTGAAATGAGATTTGTTTTTCATTTTTGTTCATACTTGTTTAATCCCCATTTGCCCAAAGCTGGACATGTGCGTCTGTCAAATACAATTAAATGCTGTCATGTACTTGGAATCTGACTCAGAGTCTTTTTTTTTTTTTTTTACCCTGAGGGTCATCCAACTAAATTCCTCATATGTATATCATCTTGAATATGATTTATCATCCCAAAGAATGTCCTCTCACTGAAGTGTATTTTTTTTTCAATCCCTCTCCCTCTTCCAAGACTTCGCTTCATTCTTCATATTTTCCAAGCCGTTCAAATAACAGTCACACAGATGACTATCATGAGTCTGTCATAAAGCATGTGATACCACTGAGAGAGAAAATTTGACAGTTTTATTACTTGCTTTATAGTGACACATTCCTGCATAACATTCAATCGGTAAAACACTCAACACGAGCTAACGCTCAGCAACTTTTATGATCTGTCCTGTTTTTTGTCCTTCGTCCGTTTGTCTTTGCTTGCCTTTGTTGGCCCCTGGAGCTTCCTGCTCTTCATTCCTCCGACGACATTTTGCGCTTTTAGCCCAGCCTCGCACCATCCCGACGATCCTGCGTCTGAGCTTTCCGTGTCCAAGAGCCACCACCATCGGGCTGAAACCCACAAACAGCGAGGCTGAGAAATGGGATACGGTCAACAGAGCCTCTGCATGTTCCCCGCCGTCGTGGTTATAGTATGTTACCGCGGCAACCTGCAGAGCCCAACACACCACAAACAGTGTCACCAGTGACATGATCACGTGACCGGCCTTACGCTCACTGGACACGTGTCTCTCCAGTTCTCCGTGCGCCACGGGTCCGCTGTCGCTCCCGGACGTCACCGCCCGGATGTGTTTGGCTAGTCCATGCAGCGTAGCCAGGTTGGTGCCCACCATGAGCAACAGAGGGGCAACTTCATTTAGTGCCAGCGAGGCAGAGGCAAAAGCAGAGCCCTGTTCATTGGTAGGAAACTCCCAAACGCAGCCAAGCAAGGGCCGCGTGGTACAGCTGATCACCATCAGCTCTACCGTGGCGTTGCCGTGCACGTGTGTGGTGTACACCAACGCTGGCAGCGAGAAAGCAAAATTAGCGCCCCACACCAGTCCCAAAACCACCCACACGCGCCGACGCTCCCTCTGCTGCGCCAAAGGGCCCATCATCACGTGCTGACGCCGCAAGGTGACGCAGTGGAACGCGCTGAGGGCTAAAGTGACCCAGCATCCCACCGCCCGCCACCACACCCACAACAGCATGAAGAGCCGGCACCAGCCTGGCGCCAGGGACACGTCCAGGCCGAGGTCGGACACGAAGATGGGCACCGTACGGAAGAGAGAGGTCAGTAAGTTGGCCAAGGAGAGATTCACCAGGATAGCGTCCGAGGGGGGCAAACGGCGAGACGGGCTCTCCAAGGCAGACTGGAACACCTGACGAAAAAAAAAAAAGAAGAGAGAATGACAGGTGGGGAGAGAGAGAGAGAGAGATGATTCCACCGATAAGGAGGAAGGAAAGGATGATACTGTAGAGGTCTTGCCAAGAAAAAAAAACTGGCAATAAAAAATGTATTCTCCACTTTCACTATGTTATTTAGGGACTGCTATTGGCTAGAGTTCATGCCTTAACTACTTTTTCGGAAACGGTCTCCATCATACATGGTGCACTATAAACAGTAATGATATCTTAGATGCTCAGAAAAATGGCATATTTTAAGAAAACAGAACTACAACCAGACAGTTCTCCTGTAAAATAATTCCTAAAAAGAGAGCATCAGTACCATCCCCTTGTGTAACCCCTGGTAAACCTTAAATGAACTGGTGTCTCACCACGTAGATGACTAGAATATTCCCCAGGATCCCAGAGAAGACCAAGAGCCCAAACAGAATGGCATCTACAGTAAGAACTTCAGACATTTCTTCAAACCCAAGATTTAAGCCATCTTCTGAGACATACAGAACCTGCCCCGGTCCTTTGACATTCTAATGGCTTTTATAGAGACACACATGTCCTACCAAAAAAACAACTCAGCACCACATCACTGCTGATCATAACACTGTTCAAGGTCAATTTCCCCCAAATATTTGTTGCTAAGCAACTTGTCTCTACAGGTACAGTTGACCAATTTTATTATTACTGACTGAGCAGAGAGAGGTTTTATTAAAGGGCTGAATTATTAGTGCTCACTTCTGTTTATTATAAATATTAAGGAAGCAAAATGTAATGTGTACCCCTCAAATTTCAGTTTTTATTTTGAGGATTTTGATACAAATTTCAGACATTTTTATTGAGTATTGAAATGCAAAATGGACATTGCTAATAGACCTGACATCATACGAATGATCAGTTGCATGGATAGTAAAAAGAAAAAAAAACTTGTATTGAAAAAATGGCCCTTTCTTGAATAATGTTTTTGTTTTCGTTTATTTATTTATTTACTGATTTATTTATTGGTGGGGGTGAGGGGGTGTAAAAACTCACTACAAATGAGTGATTACTTCCCCAGAATAAATATATGTATCTATTATTCTATCATTCAGTTTATTAAATATCTTCTGTACACTTGTCGCAGAGACTGTGCAAACAGTCAACAAAATACTGTGCCTTACAATACTGTCACTTCAACATGAAATGGTTCATAAAATCGATGGGGCTAATTTGTGTGCGTCACTGGGTGCCTAGCTCTCACTGAAGTCATGAAATGTGTAAAAACAGGATTGAATGCTAATTCTAACCTCATTGTCTTCTTGCACTGTATGTGAAAGGGGTGGACTGGTAGAAATCAGAGTTATGTTTACTCATGGGACTTATTAAAACTCTCCACTGACTCTGCACTTTCCTGTCATTAGATACACAAATGACTCACTCAGCTTCTTCTCACTTCTTGTTTGTCTGTGTTTTTGGGGCATGCAATCATGCCCTCTGAGACCAATCGGGATCGAAGCAGCGGAGTGAAGAGAAAGTCTGGCATTAAATTCGATTTAATGAGATTCTTCTCACGAACTCGTGGACTTTTTATGTAAACTGTATGATTCCTTGCTCTACTGTGGTTTCCCCCAAATTCACATAATTAGCAAGGCATTTTTAAATCCGTTCACGCAGTATATCTTCGGGATTTCTACGTTCCTTCAAATTTCTACTTACTTGCTGCAGCACTAATATTGTCCACACGATGTCACAATTACTTAAATAAAGAAATACACCTGCCCCCTCTTCCCAATAATTCGTGCACAAGCTGAATACATCTTAAAACAGCTGTTTGCCTCAGCATCAAGAACAAAATACTTTCCACGACAGCTTGCCTCAACATTAACGAAAAGGTGACAGAGGGTATTTGTTGTGGCATGCACCAATACGCTCTGAAATATGACTACACTGTTTTGTAAAAAATTCCTAAATAATTCGTGCACTATATGCTTAGATGTACCTAAAATCCACTTAAACAATCGCACAGTTATGTGTTTTCGGGGAAAGACGGGGAAAATCCGTGTAGGGACGTGGTGAGAGGGGGAGTTGAAAATATGGGAAAGTGACGAGATGTATCATCAGAAGGAGGACAACACGATGACTCATGTAGATAGTTAATGATTACAAACATTTTGACTGTCCAGAACGCATGTACGTACACCAAGGCACACACTCACACACGCACGCAAGCACACGCACATTCTTTCACGACAACCATAACAGTCAGCCAGGAAAGGGGGTGATTTAAAATAGCTGTGAAATTAACTGGCCCGTTCCACACGTAAGTTGTGTGTTCTCTATGTTCAGTACGTTTCTTTCTTTTCTGTTTGGCTTTATTTCCCAGTTATCTTTTTTCATTTGTTGCAGGTCGCCTCTGCTCACCGTTGTGCTATAGTGGGATGTCATCCATTTCGCTCGCTTGCCGATCTGGATGTGTTATGGCAATGGACGCGCCCCGGTTCTTTTCCCACCCCTGTTGGATCCGCAGCGATTCGGTCGGCGCTGTGTTCCTTTTCTGAAGATTGCATGAAGAAAACAAGCTTTTAAGGGTGGTAAGAAATGACAAACCACCGACGATCGGCTTTGATCCCCTGTGTTGCTTTACTACTTTATTTGAGCCATGAGAATGCCGGAATCTCCAGTAGGACCCGCAGCGGCCGTGATGCGCAATTCCCCTCAACCTCATATCCGTCTCCATCGGATAGTGGAGGAGGAGAAGACACAGGGGTAGCCCGAGTGTGGCCCAAACTCTACAACTACAATAATAATACTAATAGCAAGGATACGTTTCTTAACAATAGCAAAAATACAAAGATTAAACCAAAAATACAGGATAATTTCAACAGTGAGAATGGCAATAACAGTACCAACAAGAGCCATACTGATATCACTGTGAAATTTAAAGGGCTATCTCATGCTCTGAGTAGTGCTGTGCAAGAAATGGCTGATGGGGGACCTATGTGTGCATATCGAGTGCTAGAGACAGGTGAAGGCGGACAGCTGTGCTTCCGTCAAACACAGCACAACTTCAGATGTCATAGCAGTAACTGCCGGAAGGTGAAGTCAGCCAGTGGGTCTGTCGTTGCCAATGTGTTTGCCAATGGCAGTGTGCTGATACAGTGGACCCACAAAGAGGGTCAGGGGGCTAAAGAGATCCGAAGGAGAGCCGATGGACGAGAGCAAACCCAAGGGAGGGAAGACAAAGCTGAGAAAGCCAGAGCATCAGATCAGAAACATATCCCAGCAACAGGCTCAGGGGAAGTGTCACGGTCTTTGCCTAACCCAACTGAGGGAGTTTGGCAGGGTAGACAGGCTGGGTTCAGGCTGACCTGCTGGTGGAACGGCAGCTACACCCAGTTTGAGTGTGCAGGTGTTCACCTAGGAACCAGCTGCAGGGACTACCTGCTGAATGAGCTTCATGAGAATGTTCCCTACCGTATCTGCCTGCATCCCCTCTTTCAGCCTCAGGCCCGCCTGGGAGCAGGACTTTTGGATGAGACCAGTGCATGTGTTGAGTTCAGCATCTCTCCCACAGGGATGCAAGATATCGTCATCGCCATGACAACGGTGGGAGGAGCCATCTGCGTGATGCTGGTCATCATCTGCCTGCTAGTGGCGTACATCACTGAGAACATAATGAGTCCTGCAACACAGCACTCTCTCACCACTCAACGTTCACACCATACACGCAGTCATCACTAACACTACCCACATTCACCTTGTCACCAGTGCCACTCATTATCTGTTCACTCCAACGAGAGGAACTCTTATGTTTACTTTTACTGTAAGTTCATACCCATCACAGAACAAACACTATAGTCCTCGTTAAGGGCCACACTGTTACGGAGATTAACTCTGAGCTATACATCTACACACATAGCAAAAACTATATCACAGGTAACCAGTTCATTTCCTTGTCTGTGACTGTTCAGCACTGAAATATGTCTGCTCAATCAATGTCATCAACCTCTGTGTTTACCATTATCAACAGGTTGTTAAGAGAAAAAGAGAGGCACACAACACAGCTGGTTCCAGGTTTGAACTATTCTTGGGAGAAAATCAAATGTAAAAATTTTCGATTGCAATCGTGGTCCTGATATCAGAAAAAATATGTTCTTGTTTGCAAGTGTGGTTGAAAAGAAACTATCCGTAGGTCTGTCTTTCATAGTATGGAGAGAAACACTGTTTTTCAGCGATAGTTTCAAACTTTAACGTGCTCAGTTCTAATAGTTAGAGACAATACAGCGTATTTATGCCTTACCTTTTCACAACTGTTATTCAGAAATAGTAATACACACTGTGGGCCACTGTGAACACACATCATAAACAGGTCTACAGTCAGTTCTATACTGTGCTTTTCTTCTGTATTATAAATCCTCTGTGCTTAATAAAAGATGAATAGTTGTTAAGCGAATCTGTGTATGATTTGTCTTTGAGACCTGTTTGCAATGTCAACATCAATTCATTGTTACTGGAAATATGCCGAGACTATTTAATACATCGCAATCAGGAAATCGCCATCGTTACCGAAAGGAGGGCAGAAGCAGTATTCGCTATCAGCCCGTTCTTACAGATGATTGGGTGACGCAATACCCATCCCCCAACTAAGACCCTGCCCTTCTGACTAACGTCAGCAAGAGAGTCTTAAATTACCTTCCGCCATTTTAGACGTCTTTAACCACAATAGAATCAGTCAGAGAGAAGCTTGTTCTCTCTTCGAAGACACTTTAACAAGTAGGCACACGGGTCGTTCATGTGTAAATTAGCAACATTCTCGTAGCATTTACTTATTTTTTTAAGTTTCAGTGTTTTATTTGTGGATTTGTGTTTTCAAGAGAAGCACGATGCCGAGCCACCCGCTGCGCGTAGCGGTTGTGTGCTCGAGCAACCAGAACCGCAGCATGGAAGCACACAACATTCTCAGGTAACGACGATGGATGAAGAGAATAAACAGAACGTCAAGTCGAATGGAGAAATACCTCTGTCATTCAGCATTCGGTTTTCCCAGGAGTTCAGCACCTAAATCTTTAGTGTCTCTGACTTCTCTCTTTCTAATCGCATCAGCAAAACTGACAGGGACAGATTTGTGTGACACAGGGGAAAAACTGTCCAGTAACACGTTTCAACACATTTTGCGACATAAACGTTATTTTAATTAAGTTGCTGTTAGTTTACTTCTGTGAGATCAGAGCATTTTCTTCTACTGGAACACGGAAGCAACGAAACCTTTTTTGTTTCCCGGCTTTACCGGAAACTGCATGGTTGGAGAGTTAGCTTACATGATGACAAAAGCACTGGAAGTAGAGTGCTAGCTAGAAAGTTCTCTTGTTAGGTAACAGATCAGTTGATAGGTTTTTTTTTTGTTTTGTTTTGTTTTTCAACTTTTCTTTTAAACTCAGCTTAAATGTACAACCTATACTCACCAGAAGTCTGAGGGCAGAGTAGCTGATGACATTACATAATTACTGAACAATTGGGAGGAGTGGTAAGTCTAAATTATTACAGTAACTCTTAGTGTCTAGCAGGGAGGTTCTTACTCCAGTGAGTGTTCAGGTAAGTTATTGCAGTTATTTATAAGTAAACCATGGGATGCCAGTTTCTGTGATTTTTTTTCAATGGCGTTTCTCCTCTCTCTGTGTGTCAGACTATTCTTTGTGCACCAGTACTCTTTTCTTTCAGTCACCACTGTGGCCTCTTACCCACTCTCTGTCTCTGCAGCAAGCGGGGCTTTGACGTGCGCTCCTTTGGGACTGGGACACATGTTAAATTGCCAGGGCCAGCACCAGACAAGCCCAACGTGTATGACTTCAAAACCACTTACGAACAGATGTACAACGACCTGGTCCGCAAGGACAAGGAACTGTATCCCAGCACATGCGTCATAACATGCGCATACATACATACATACACAAACACACATCTCACTTCCACATTTACACACATCAGTACACAGTCTGTCGCTTTTTTAGGGTCTAAATAGTTGGGAACTACAGAGGAAGGGTGTAATGGGACAGAAGTTGACATCTAGTGTCATTCGCTTTTCTTCGTGCGTACTCACTCAGTTTGGGATGCAGGTCTGACACACTTGAATGCGCTTACAGCACCTTTCGCACTATAGTCGACTCAACTAGATGTGACCTCAGAATACACAAAACTACATGTTTTGTTTAAGGCCCAGCACCAACTTGTCTGACTCTGTGAATGATCAGATCCTTGTTACGTTGACAAAGAGATGTTAATACAGAGCTTGAGGAAACATGCCTAGTGTTCAACTGAGACCAGGCAAACGCTGCAGTAGAATTTCTCAACTTCACCTGAATTTTTTTTTTTTTTCCAAGGCTGACTCATGACATTCCTTGCAGGAATGTTTAAAATGATCCGTTTGTTAAAAGCTGTGATGAAAACACGTATTTTTCTTCTATTACATCAGAACAACCTGTTTTTAACTGACCGTGTAGCATCCAGTTCCTTCATTTCCCTAATAATATAGATTTGGGGGTTAGTGGCAAATGAAAATCTGAAAGGATCAGGTGGCTAAACCGGTCAATCTTGCTGCTGTTAGTGACTCAAACCTGCCTAAAGAGTTACCTACAAGGATGTTTTTGAGGGCAAATCGTATGTAAAGTAGCTACGTGACAACCTATCTTTGAAAAATCTTGATCAGACATCTAAAATAATTAATTTTAACATCATTAGTGTACTACATTATTGCAGTGTCATCCATATATTGCATACTTAGGCTTTTTTTATCCAATGGGCTAGTTAAAAAAAACTGGACATAGTCCCGCCCTCACTGTAGAAAGCAGGTCCTTTTCTGTAAATTTCAAAGTAAAAGTGTTTATTCTATTTTTTGTCTAAATATCAGAATCAGTAGTATATGCAGCCTGTGTAATGAAAAGTATTTAATGTCCTCATTTATATTTTTGACCTAGGAGACTGTGTTACTTTTTGAGCCCTATGTTGCAGTCACAGTTATTTTGGGGTGTGAATTCAGAGACAGCTTTGTCACCTAAAAATAATCTGTTAGTATAATGTAAAAATATTATACTAGCCACAAGGTAGCACATGACTTAGACTCTTGACTGTTATTGGCCGGTATCCTCCTCTGCACATAGAAAATAGCATTAGGTATTAAGTTTCTTTTTGTAGAGGAAATCTTCATAGTGTTGAATCTCGAGACATTTTGGAGCCGTTTTAACTTGGTGTGGATCAGTGATGTCTGTAACCCTCTGAACTCCACCACTTCCAACTTCAGCTCAAAGTTCAGTTACATTTATTCACCAGATCAGTCTTACAGTATCACTGCATAAACATCTGTGCAGATTTATCATTAGAGATCTCTATACTTCTTCCTTTTGAATTTATTCCAGAGCACCTGATTCATTTTCATCAGGGCTTTTTTAGTTTAAGAACCTTCAAGAACAACAGCAGGAATGGACTAGGGAAATGTGTTGGAAAGAGACAATTTCTCTTTCCACACAAACTCTTTCAAGGAAACTATTTCTTAACACACCCTATTAGCAACTTTGTTCCTGCTTAATTAAAATTAACCTATTAGCCAGGTATGTGCACATAATTGCATTTCTGTGAACTTGAGCAAATAAAAAAAAAAAAAATGTAGAATTTGGTCCAATAATCTGTAAATTTCAGTGACAGTGATTATGTGGAAGAGAAGAGTATTTCAGTGTTGTGGGGTAATTACTGTGTATTTTTAGTCAGTATATGAGATACAAACATGAAGGAGGAGAATGATGGCTAATGCTATAGGTTACTGCTCTGTAAGTTTGTGCACAGAACTTGCTGGTATCAATAATGCCACTAATAACTCTGACT
Source organism: Chanos chanos (assembly GCF_902362185.1). Lineage (NCBI taxonomy): Eukaryota > Metazoa > Chordata > Actinopteri > Gonorynchiformes > Chanidae > Chanos > Chanos chanos. Next base: position 39,614,537 of record NC_044500.1, read on the forward strand.
CCGCTAACCTTTTTTTTTTTTACACTTGGGCCCCAATTATTTGCCAGAGCGTGACATGGGCCGAATTCAAGCATAGACATTAAGTATATTTTTCAGCTTTAGGCCAGTTGACCTATTGTAGTACATTCAGAGAAGTACAAGATGGAGCCTTTTACCTTATTTATTTATTTATTTTTCCAATCTTCATTGGGCTCCTAACTGGGTAAATTATTTAAACACTCCTATGATACATCAGTATAATTTGTGTTTAGGTCTCATTTGTTGAAATGCTAACATGAAACAGCATGCTAATGCAGTGAGCCACAGAAGGCCATGATGCAGCAGGTTAAGCAGTCTGTTTTTGTTTTTTGTTTTTTGTTTTGTTTTGTTTTTTTAACTTAAGATGCAATTTCATCAATTAGCAGAAGTGTTCCTGCACTTGGACAGCAGTGGTACTAAAATTAATGACAGGTCCAAGAAAGATGGATACTGTGCTAATGGAGCCAGTATCCATTTAATCCACAGAAAACCCATTACTGGTTCCCCTTAAATCTAAACAGAATTCAACTTAGATGTGTCCCTGCAGGACCTTTTACACCTTCTGCATTTCAATTCGCTTGTTTTTAGTTTTGTTTTGTGTATTTATTTTTTTGCAGTGACTTTCACTGGAAGTTTCCCTTGAAGTCTGTCACAAAGTAAATATTGAGGCATGTGCGTTAAGAATTTGAATTTAGATGTCAATAGGGCAAAAGAGGAAACGTACATGTGTTAAGCAGCAACAAAAGAATTGTAGGATTTCGAGTAAAATAACTTTCTGAATACTTGGGGTTTTTTTTTCCAGCAATGATTATCATCATTGACATTGTATAATTATAGAATATTCTTAGATATACCAGCAAATTAGATTCACACAATGTTAGAAAATACTAAATTTATTCTTAAAATACATTTTGTAATGGAAGGACGTTCTTCTCTGCTCACTGTGCAACTTAAGTTTTTGCGAAAGCTTTCAGAGGCACTGAATAATTCTTCCACAAGTCTTGTTTATGAAATAGTAACAAAGGAGACTTGGGATTCCTCACATAAAAAAGGAGGAGCATGGAAAGCATTATCAGATTACTACAGCGGTTGACTATGAGAGTGAAATGGTCTGCAAAATTTAATATAGCAAAGATCTTTAGATACTGAGTGAGATGACTTGCTTCACTACAAACTGTACATTCACTGGTAGAGCTTGGTATCTGATCTCCCAGATTAAAGAATTCAGCATTAAAAATAATGATATCAGTATTGAACTCCTGTATGAATGTTGGTTGACCACTAGGGGGCACTAAATGTATGTCTTTCAAAGTGCAACGCTAGGTGCATGTAAATTGTTTGGGACTAAGATAACATTAATCATAACATTATTTTTTAAGAACTAAACAGTGGGCATGGTGTTCTAAAATTAGGCTGAAGACTTTTACCATCTTTGAGCATACTAAGCATATCATTGATCAAATTTGGTTCATCTGACGATTGTGTTGACGTAATAAATCTTTGCACAATTATTTCCAATTTTGTCGGTGTCTGTACAGCTTCATGTGCTGTAACATATAGTAGAGATAAACAGCCAATGATAATGTTTTTACTGTTTATTGATGTTTTCCTCTTTGTTAGATAAAGCTTAGCCTTTGTCAGTTTCCTTGACTGAAAGTTCACAGATACACACAGAACGGTATCCTGCATATGTTGGATCGCAACAAGCGTATCAAGCCCAGGCCCGAACGCTTCCAGAACTGCAAAGACCAGTTTGACCTGGTCATAACCTGTGAGGAGCGGGTTTATGACCAAGTCTTGGAGGGTGAGCATAACAGATTTACTGAGAAAGACATTGAAGTGCTGTCATGAAGCTTATCATAGAAGCTCATTTTGTATGTTTGGAACAAGTCGTTATCTGTTTATTTCTCATGTTTCACACCTTTCCCCCTCAGACCTTAACTCCCGGGAGCAGGAGACCTTTCAGCCAGTGCATGTAATAAATGTGGATATCCAGGACAACCATGAGGAGGCGACACTAGGAGCGTTCCTCATCTGTGAGCTGTGCCAGTGTGTGAGTGAAGCAGAGCTTTTTAATTGTCAAAGGTGTACCAATGCATTGAGCAGCAGTGAGTCTCAGGACTGCAGGGTTAAAAAAAAGTTTACAAGAGTACAGAGACTGATTGGCTTCCCAGAGTGTGTGGGACTCCACTCAGTAATGTTTTCAAGGCAAGAACAGTGAGTGTGTTATAGTGTTTTTGTACTGCAAGTGGTACCTGAAGATCTGTTTTGCCTGCCTAATTTTTGTATTGACAAGCTGAAGTATTGGTTTTAAACTGAACGCTCAGTAGAGTTTCCCCCTCTTTTCCCGGACAGATTCAGCATACTGACGACATGGAGAACGAGATAGACGAGCTGCTTCAGGAGTTCGAGGACAAGAGCAGTCGGCCTTTCCTGCACACAGTGTGCTTCTACTGACCACTAACGCTGTTCAGATCCCCCCTCAAACCTCTCAGAAACACATACACGTTCAGAAACGATTACAGTTTACTCAACCAGATGCAATGGCCACTTAAACATGCAGTATCGGGTGTTTAAGTAATGGCTTTCTGTGCTGTACCGAAGGAGAAAAAAAAAAAAAAAAAGAGCCCTCCCCTACTTTACGCAGCCATGTAGTCACCCTTATATCACCAAGAGGATATTACTGCCATGCTGCATGAGCTATGGCCATGGCTACAGTTTTACTGCTATGTGCTGGATACTGATATGAGATCAAAGAACTCCCATCAGTGAATAGCACTCACGTGTGCATGTGCTCTTATTCACGTATACATAGTTTCATGAGTGCACACGCTGACACACACACACACACACACACAAGGCTTGCCCCCCAATCCTCCCACCCCTCACGGATACCTTGACAGACGCCTTTTTGAAGTCAGCCACGGTTGAGCTGACATGAGATGAGCATACCCCCACTGGTTTTTTTTTGTTTAGTCGGCAATCATCCTTTTTTATGCCCCTTATCCTTCAAGTCAAGGTCAACTCAGAATATACGGAAGGGGGGGGGGGGGTAAAAAAAAAAAATCACTTTTATTTTCAACAGATCTGCCCATTCAAACCTGTTCTTGTGTCTAAAACCTTTAAAAAAAAACACGCAGGACGATGGTTTTGCACATCTTAAATCTGCAATGGTTATTTTTTATTTCTGTCTCTTATGACAATGAATTGATTTTCTGTTATTGCTATAATTATTTTTGATTGCTGAGTCTGATTTATGTGATGTTTACACACAAATGTGGGAAGTGAGTGGTAGCACTATTCAGGGGAGTACATGAGAGACTGTGGTGTGAATGAGCGATGAAGTCCAGTGTGTGATGCTGTCTGGGTGTGCTTGCTTTAAAAAGAAAGTGTTTTTACTTGGAGGATAATTATGAACATTCTGGCTGACTATGAGGTTCTTATAACTTCTTTGATTTCTTTATTTGTTTAATAGCTATTCAAGCCTCAGATTTGATACCTATTCAGGTGTTTCTTTTTTCATTTTGTAAATTTATATGAATGAAAATATAAAGTAATTGTAAACTAAGAGTGCAGTCCAGAGTGCCTGAAATTCTTTGTGTAAATACTATGCTAAAAAAAATAAATAAATAAATATCTAGGAATGGCCATGAATCAAATATGTGCTTTTCTGTATGTGATAAATACTTAATCATCTAAATGCAGCCTGTATGTTTCAGCAGGTGCAGTGCAAGAGTCATTTGTGTCAGTTGACTGGGTTGGTGAACAACTGCCCTTGTGGAGTAAAATATACTTTTCACTAAAGCTGTCTCTCCTTTGCTCAGTGGTAGAGAAGTAGCTAATCAAGATAATGGGTTGCTACACACTCGCTGCGGTTACTATGCCAAGCAGAGCCCTGTCCAGTAAATCCTGCTGGTGCGAAATGAGAATTTACGCTTGTCAGTCGTAGCAGGGATTCTGGTTTATGACGAAACAGCACCCGTTTCAATCATCTAATGCGATGTCGCCTGCAGGTACAATGATGTGATGAGCAGTGGATACAACGTAGCGGGAATCGAGTCAGCATTGTAACCACATCTGCATGTAGGCAGAGTTTACATTGTCAATACAGTCTGTTATAGCCTACACCTTTCACTTGCCTTTCCCAAATCATTTTGGCAAGAAGAAATATGCCATTCACGAGGATAATTAAATTAAAATGTTTAACGTGCATCATTTGCATCAGGCTGTTAGTGCGGTCTCCGTTTTCTGAATCGTGGGGTGGGAGGATCTTGATGTCATTTAATTCAGCCGCGGAAAACTGTAGTCTGATTTATCGGAGGAAAATATTTTCATTACCAAACTAGCTGTTAAATTTGAAAAAATCGGCGGAAATACACAAATTTAGAACGACGGTAGTTTAATACAGTAAGGTGCGTTTCATAGGCGACTTTTTTCTTGTAAGTGCTGGTAAATATTCTACGCAATAAGGGGAGCTGGCTATTGTAGACGGTTTTGAAGCGCAGTGAAATTGTAGGCTAACCAACAGGCACCTCATGTAGAGACAGTGGTTATACTCCCTTTGACGCGTTTTCCTTCGACTGTCAAGTTGATAGCAACACTACACCAACGTTAAAGCTCAGATGCCTCACCATCAGAGCCGCAGGTGTATGTGTCATTAACACGGGCTGAAGAGAGGGAGAGAGCGCGGCCGAACAGTGTGCTGCTGACGAATAACCCCCTAGAATCAAGACATGGGGGTCGGGCGCGGTAAGGTTGTTTTTATGAATGCCTTCAGTCGGGATTTATCGTGCGGCCCAGGTGGAACCTCAGGCTAGACGTCGGTAGCGAGCAAAGATCAGCAAGTTTGGAAGTTTTGATACATATGATTACAACCATGATATTTACGATTCTTGGGGATCCCATGGTGATGTTAAGAAGACCTGTACGCACATATACATCTACTTACTCCGCTCGTGGAATGAACATCTTCAGTGTAAATTATTTGGATCGTAACAACAACACTGGTGAAGAGTAAAAATTATGTAGATCAGCGTGCCTTCGACAACTGCCTGAAACCATTCAAAACTTTACGTCTCCCGGACAGGAAGATTTCTGGACAATCCTTTTGTTTGAATAAGTGTTCAACCACATTCTCTGTCACCGAAAAACTGCATTAATCGCCTCAATTCGAAATGCCACTTCTTGTCCCAGTTGACTTTACGGGTTGCTAAGAGGCGATAGCGTGTTTAACGGACATGAACGCGCTGTTGGATCGCTTTCACAACTATATCTTACCACACTTAAGAGGGGCAGACCGCGTCTGTCATTGCAGCTGTGGAAGGTAGGTTAAATCACACAAGTTTTAGGGTGTCGAATGAAAAAAATTGTCAAAATAAATGCAAACGTACTTAAGCTTCTTTTATCCAACGAGGGTTTCAGTCGTGGACAAAATTCATTAAGTTCAATTACAAGTTTTTCACTGAACCCAGCCAATATTGTAACTCATTTTATGTGACACAGCAGGTGTTTTGCAATGTACTGTTACAGCATTTTGACAGGTTACCTGCGTATAGTGAGGTGTGTGAGGTGTGCAGGTCAAACTGTGTGTTAAGCACGTATGGCAAAGGAAATAAATATTAACACTGTGGTTTTAACTGCTTCTTAAGCTAAAATAAGTTTATACCATAGATGAAAAGTTCCTAATTGTTGAACGCGGACTGCTGGACACTGGACAAGGTGTTTCTGTGTGGTCCAGATGGTACTAACAGGTAACAGGCTGCTGTAGAGTCTCCTGGTATCATAATCTTGAATTTTAATAGAACCTCTCTCTTAATTCTGAATTCTCTATGTAGACTCCCCAGTCTCTTTACATTATCATGGGTTGTTAACAATGTGAAGCTCTTCAGTGTGTTGGTGATATTTTGTTGCTGAAGTGATATATGTTCATGCCATTTGACAGATTTCAAAAAGTCACAGTGTAGTTTATCACCTGTGTATTGTTTTAAAAAAAAAACGTTTTATTATCACAGAACAGTGCAGGCTGTCAGAATGTAGTCATTGCCTGTGGTGTTGGCATTCTTAGGGACGTGGATTTCCAGTGAGAGTAACTCAAGTCTACTAGTGCGCATTTCCCTCCCACACAAACCTCCAGGCCTCCTAATCCTCTCCTGACAAGAGCTGTGCACTGTGTGTATGTGTGTGTATGTGTGTGTTTGTGTATCTGTGGGATTTTTTTTTGGCAGGAAACCTTAATACATTTGAATCTTACTTGAGAGGGTGGGTGAGGGGGTGTAAACAGCCGCCAAACAACCACTGACACAGATCTCAGAGAAATATCAGCACTTATTATAATCTCTTTCTCTCTTTCCTTCTCTCTCTCTCTCTCTCTCTCTGAAAAGAACATTTCTCACCCCTTTTTGCTGAATATCCATGTCCCATTTTAGGGACTTGCTCTTACTTTGTTTCTAGTGCATATTCCGAAGTATCAAAATATGGTAGAATAACATATTCTCTCTCATATATGTTCACATATAGTTTACTCATTATCCTTTACCCTGTTCCACAGAATCTCAGCCAGTGGTCCAGTGTGACATCCATGGACCCACAGCCATGTGATAGAAGCATCTGTTATAAAACGACCTGTGTTTGTATTTTTATACTTGGGGCGTACATGTAGAGAACAGCAGAGACAGAACGCTGTGTTCCAGTACAGAGATGTAATACAATTTCTCAAAATCTAAAATCCACTTCCCCAAGACTTTGCCTGTGTGTTTATATATTCTTACAATAATTTACTGTTTTCAAAATTATTCTAGAGGTCTTTCTACACTTTTTAAGCATATACTTTCTTATCTCTAATCTTACCCTCATGGCATATATATATCCACATGAAGAAAAATATATTTGAGTAATTGTGTGCGTTTGATTTAACTTCAATATTTCTCGTATCGCTTCATGATTTGTATGTGTGTGTGTGTGTGTGTCGGTTTGAAACGATTGATATTGGTTGAACCTGCATCTCTCTTTTCTATACCCCTACTGTTACTGTATTTCCTCCAAATGATTTATTTTACATTGTCCTCTCTCTCTCTCTCTTTACACTTCTCCGTGTCCATTCGCTCTCCACAGGCGCCATGTGCACTATGTTATTCCCTATGATGGAGATCAGGCTTTGGTGGACTCTTCAGAGAACTACTTTGTGAGTGGTGGTGTGACAAAGCAGGAGATGGACCTTATGTTGGGACTGCTGCTGGGTTTCTGCATCAGCTGGGTTCTTCTCTGGCTGGACGGAGCACTGCAGTGTGCAGTCAGGGCCTGGAGGGCAAGTGGACACGCCGGTGAGTACACGAGCGTTCCAAGAGGTGGGCAGCCGTTGTTCAGTTGTAGTACAGCTACAAGTTCAGGTACAACTCAATTGTACTACAAGGCAGAGTCCTCAGGTGATTATCTGCTTATCAGAGACGTCCCGTTTGTATTTTGGAGAGGGCTTTTATGTAGTGTTAGAAGGGCAGATCATATCAGATACTCTCACTTATACCAGCGAACTCCCAACAACCGTCAGAGAGATGTGTTTGTTCAGAATCATTTCTGAAAAAATAACTGTTGTTTTAGCATTCTGTTGAAATATTAGGAATATCATCTCACAAGTTATGTGTGTGTTCAGTTTTTCTTCTCTTCATGGCCTAAAAAAATCTTTGTCCTTAAGACACCATTTCAGAGAGACATGTCAGATATTTCTCTGACATTTATTCATATTTTCTTGGCATTTATCTGGATGACTCAGTCATCATCGGCTTTCCATAACAATTCTCCAGCTTAAAGCAATACTTTTTTTTGATTTTCAAAAATGTCACGCTACTCAATGCTTTACAGGTAGAGATGGGGCATGTTTTGTCTCCAAGTTATACATACACCCACTTTAGTGAAGTCATAGCTTTTTTTCATCTTACTGCTTTTTTTTTTTTTAGCTCTTTGTATTGAGGTGTCAGATTAGTGTAACATAGAGTCTATTTTGAGGGGGTGGCTTTGCTCTGCAGGTTTCTCTAAGAATGATTCTAGAATATTCTTTTTCCTCATCTCTCTCAATTCCTTTCCTAAATCCACTGCTTAATGCTTTCTTTTTTTTTTTCTTTTCTTTTTTTTGCTCCGCCTCATAGTCATCCTCTCTCAGGAGTGTTTTAAAACTCTACAGTTTTGCTAACCCGATTAATTACCATGTTATGGCATGGTATCTCAAACAGCTCCTCAGAGAAAAACACAGAAGTATTGTTTAAGAATCCTGCTATGAAATATATTCAAATGCAGATGAGGTGAAATTTAAAAATAACATTTGTCGACTAGTTCTTTACTTAAATCTGTGAATAGACATTCATTTTTATGACGTGTGGAAAAGAGAGAAAAGGATCCTGTATTTGTTTCCTCTGTACCCATATTACCCAGAAACTGACACAACAGTGGAGCATTTGGATAGCCCTTGTTAATGTGTTTGAGTCACAGTGTAAAAACCAGGCTAACAATAACGAGCTTTTATACTTGTAGTCTGCTCCACAAAATTTAGTCATCCTTTCATTATTTTGTTCTTTTTTTTTTTTAAATCTGTCAATCCCAGTTCTCTCATCAAATTCAGTCTATCTACTCCTGTCCACTGCCTCGTCAGTAAAAATGACGAATGAGCCTGATCAGAGCAGAGAGGATGTGTCTCATCCTCTTCCCATGTCCTCTTGTCTCTCTTCCCCCATTTCCTATGCTTTATGTGTTGGCTTTGTTAGTTCACAGCTCCCGGCAGGCAAATAAGTTATCCTTGATCACTCCTTGTAGCCTTTGATATAAATAACTCCACAGTCTCAGTATCTCTCTCTCTCTCTCTCTATCACACACACATGCACATGCAGCTTGACTATAAATAATCTATCACTAAGTACACAACCTTAGGTTCATATGCTGAGAATCCACACGAAATAGACGTATAAATAATGTCAGTGTACAATTTATATTACAGTCAAAGATTATTAGTGTGTATATATATATATATATATATATATATATATATATATATATATATATATATATATATATATATATATATATATATATATATATATATATATATATATATATATATATGTGTGTGTGTGTGTGTGTGTGTGTGTGTGTATATATATATATGTGTGTGTGTGTGTGTGTGTGTGTGTGTGTGTGTGTGTATATATATATATATATATATATTTTTTTTTTACATTAAAAGCAGGTTTGACTGGCAAATGCAGTGTTTGTAATGATCAAAGAGGAATGGGTGCTTGTCCAATGATCAAAAATTTAGAAGTATAGAGGGCCTTGTGGTTTTTTTTCTTCTACCTATGAAACTCACCTACCGTCTTATCTTTTATCTATGAAACTCACCTACCCTCTTACTCTTCCCTCTCTGCCCTTCATGTGCTCCAGACTCCCTGTCTTGGGCGTGGCTCTGGCGGTTTTGTAACCTGCGAGAGCTCTGCAGACGTCTGCAGCTGCAACAGCTGAAGGATTCTGTAGGGAACATGGTGCACAGTAAGCAAAAGCTCTATCACAATGGGCATCCCAGCCCACAACACCTCAGAGCTACTACCACAACCTGATTCCTGGATGCTCTCTGTACCACTGTGCCGTGGTCACCATCTGAACTTCAACCCACACAACCCCTTGTCCTGGTAATCCAACCCCCCCCCCACCGTTCAGTGTTGAAAGCCTTCAAAGCTCCCTTTGACACCACAGAGAAAAGGACAACAAAGGTCAGCGAGATCCGGATATGTGCATTTTTGATGAAACAATTTGTGCTTCGTTCTGTAGTCGTCCTGTTTTGAAGTCTAAAAGAGTTTTAGGCTTTAGTTGGGCATTGGAGACCCACTTTTTAATGAAGAAGAAAAAAAAAACCCCACAAATATATGTAAACTTTTCACTAGGGAAATCTAATTTTGATGAGTAAGTATTTGTTTTGCCTGCAGTGGTCTGTTTTTAATGAGTCTTGTTGGAAAATGTTCATTTTTAATTGAGATGGGTGTACATACAACCTTTGGGATTCCATTTCTAGAGGGATATTTATGTACTTGGAAATGTTTGTGCCTATTTTAGAAATTTTTGCATGTCCATACGGATTTTATGAGAAGGAGTGAGGGGATCTTTAGCTGTGGGGGCTGAGTTTTTACATTTGCATGGGTGGGTTTCACACTATTTTTCTTTGGTCTAAATATTGTAAATATATATTCACAAGGTTTTATGGACAATTAGCTGTAGGAAACAATACTTTTTTTCAGTGAAAATTTGAAAATGATATGGACAGAAGATTCACAGGTGAAAGAAATAGAAAAGACAGTTACTTAAAGCGTTCCGCCCATAAGGAAGTGAAAGTCTGTCCACTGATGTTCTTTGTAACAATGATAAGAAAATGAGATGTGTTTACATATGGTAATGTGCAACTTGTCTTATCTGCCATGTGGTTCTTTGTGCAAAAACTGCATAGATCCTCCAGTTAGTGTCTGACACAAATGTATTCATACCCAGCATCAGCTCATAGTTAAAAATGAAGACATTAAATTTCAATGATGTGAATCATCAAACCTGTTTAGGAGACTTTACGGTACTTTGCCAAGAAACAGAGCATAAACAAAAGTGTCAAGTCTCAGACTCTTTTGTATAATTAATTTTGTAATGGGAATGATTTAAGTGTTTCATAGTCTTCCTGCTGAACTTTTAATAGGGTGTGTTTTTGAGTTGGAAACACTCAAGAGTGTTTTCAAAGAACCTGAACAAATTTGACCAGCCAAAGTGTATAACATCCTAACTGACTCTTCCTGTTTTCGTTTATGGATAAATAAGATTTTAAATTTGACTTAAAAAGCTTAGTATACCAGCTTTTTGAGTGGCCCCAAACAAGATACCATAACCAAATTGTCTGCCCGCATTTATTCATAATGGAGAAATGGAATCTAGCTGTGTAACATCTTGAACAATTGTGAGTAGTCAAATGCTTTAATGAATTCATGGAAAGATTAAGTTCCTAAACAAATAGTGCTGACGTGTGAGCTTTTGAAGTCTGTTCAAGTTGTGTGTGTGTGTGTGTGTGTGCGTGCGTGTGTTCCTAGTGCTGTAATGCATGTGTGTATCAGTCTGGGGGGTTTTGGGTGACTGAGGTGTAATGTGTAGACCAGCTGGGATTGGAGAGGACGCTGTTTTACTTCCTTAACGCGCTCCTCCCTCTCCTCTCCCTCTCTGTCTGTATAGGTTTTGCTGTTTTGAAGATCAGTGTCTGTGTTTGAATAAAGGTGCCACTGGAGTTTGAATTCTGACTGTTTTTTGGTTTTGTCACATCACTGAGATTCATGAATCCTTTTTGTTCTTCCTTTGAAGAAATAAGGTTGTCAACATGAGAAGTAACACGAGAGCAATTCATTTTTAAAGAAATGAAGGTTATTTTACTATTATTCATAAAAACATATTCATCGTCTTACATTAGTTTAACACGTTTGTTTTTTTTCCTGTCAGCAAGGCTGTTAATAGTGCATTGTTTAAAAGTAAAATACAATGACAGACGTTTTACAGCTGAACACATGGGTTTTTTTGACACTGCCCACACCACTCTTTAGTTTCATTAAGTATACTGTAAATTTGATCTGCACAGTCTCTTCCACTCTGCTGGCATACACTGGTGCGCGTGCGCACACACACATACACATACACACACACACACACATACATACACACAGACGACCGACAACAAGTGACAGCAGAGGTTCTTGTGGTGGCTTTCATGGGGTGTCTACCTATGCATAGTGCACTGTGTGACCTTGAAACTTCATCTGTCCTTCAGACTGGCGTTCCATCCTTGGACGGTGGTTCTGCCTTCCCCTCACTCTCTACTCTGCCTGTCTTAGGAGAGGCCAATTCAGTCTGTGTCAGGTCCCCGGGGACATCGGCTCCTCCCTGGGGTTTGGTCCCATTAGCTATCTCCTCCTCTTTCACTGGAGCAGTTCCCTCTCCTCCTGTATGACCTCCCTCCTCAGGTAGGACAGTACTGTCCACAGAGGGTGGCACTGCCTGTTCAGCCACCTCTGGTTTCTCTTCTGCCTGAACTGTGGACATTTCCTTGTCCTGCAGCGGGTCGAGCACCTCTTGGGCCTGTGGGGGTGAATCCAGAGGCAGAGTAAAGCCCATTTTGCCTGCACTCTCTGCTGCCCCCTGCTGGCCCTTAAAAGCTAGCTTGCCCTCATTGTCCAGCACACCTTCCCCATGCAACCAGTCCATCTTCTGACGGTGCTGTCTCACAGCATCTTCCACCCGCGCATCAATCATAGCTTCAGTCAGGACTCCGTCCTCAGAGGAATAGGCTGCCGCCTGGGGAAACAGGAAAAAGGGGTTGAATTTCCACCGAGATTGTACAATGAATACGGTAACAAATTCTGGAAACCGCTGCCATCTCCAGGCGGAGAGATTCACCACGACACACATACTTGGTGTCCCACTTTTGTTATTTTTGTCGGAGTAAGTGGAAGTCAAGATTAATTTAGAACGCTCTGACAGAGAACAACCCCGAGAACAACGAGTAGCGCTCACTGTCGCTCGCTTGAGTCAGCTCTCTCTTGTTAGGAAGTGGTGCCAAATGATGGAAACATGAAAATGTAACACAACACACGCTAATGAACAGACCTGCCAAGCGACGCCCAGTTTAGAGATCTCACGACCCGACATGCCCTCCACGCGCTTGGCAATTTCGGAACATTTCTGCCCATAATCGAACTGGGCCAGCTTCAACCTCCTGCACAGAAGGAAAACAGAGACAGAAATATAACAATTCCACATGAATACATGAACATGACAGAATGAAACAAAATTTAAATGGCTCAAATGATTCAAGGCCTGATGTGACCATACAATGAATCCTAGACACTCTACGAAGATGACCCATTCTCCATGCCTAACTTCCCTTATACTCTCACCGCATGATTTTTCACTATTTTTTTTTTTAATCATGTTTTTTTTTTCCCTTGGCAGGGAAATTAATGACAGTGCTGTGCCTGTGTTCCACCTGTGCTCCAGTCTGACGCTGAGCCACCTGCTCCCCAAACCCTTGACACACTTAGTAACTTTCAGCTACGGCTCAGGCCAGGTGGGTAGACAATGTGAAATCATATATTCAGGTAATTACACGGCAAAAACGCTCAAATTTTACAGGGCTACAAGCTTTACAGTCTTTTCCCCTCCATCACAAAATACAATGTAGTAAAATGTACCATAGATCTGAGTGTGTAGGTTTCTATGACTTGATAACTGTATATACGTACTGTCGCCCTCCGGTGGCTGGTTCCAGCACATATCTGTCAAAGTAAAGGCGTACAAGCCTCTCCCTCTCCTCTAGGCCTGGCAGGGCAAAGTTCACAATCTCATCTATACGGTCATTAATGGCCCAGTCAAACTGCTCAGGCTGATTACTGGCCAGCACCAGCATGAACCTGTGAAAAGAACAAGTAACAGCAACAGACACATTAAAGGACATGTTCTTGATAAATGAGAAGGACTTAAGGTTCAAACATCACCTTGAATAAGTTCATTTGTAATAGAAATAGTAAAATGATGAACTGACTTGTTGCTCTGTTCTCCAGTGCGATACAGGAATGCATTTAGAGTGGCTCTTAGATCCTCACTGATTTTCTCCTGAAATACATAAAGCATGGGGATTACCTCACCTTACTGCACCAGATCATACGGCGTTGATGTAAAGAACACACAGACAGACACTTACAGTAGCTCTCTTACGTAGGAATGCATCAGCTTCATCTACAAACAGCAGCAGTCTGGTTAAGAGAGAAAAGAGCACATTCAGATTGGCTGGGCTGCCTTAAACACGTCACTTGACTGCAGAGCATGACTGGAATACAAAATAGAGACGTACCCTCGTCGACTGGTGCTGGCCCAGTCGAAGACCTTGTGCATGGCAGTAACCCCCTCACGCCCCATTGGGGCCACATCTCCACCCGTCATGATGGCGTAATCCATGCCAGAGTGCATGGCCAGCTTCTACTCAAACACAAAAAAAAGAAGAACCAAACAATCAGACACACACACACAGACACGGTGAAATGTTTTCTCATATGTACTGGCACAAGAGTGGTCAGACAGGGCAGAGGGGACGTACTTTGGCAAAGAGAGTTTTTCCAGTTCCAGGTGGGCCGTACATGAGGATGTTACGATAAAGCCCGCGATTCTGTCTGGTGTTCCTTGTTGCTATGGCAATGTCACGGACCCGCTCTTCCAAACTGGGCTGTGGAGATATGAGGGTTCTTCAGCAGATCAAAATTTTACTTGCAAAAATCTTAACACATCACATCTTAGACGGTATACATTTTCCACACAGCTTTAAAACCAGCAAAACAACAGTTCCTCACAACATATAAAATTACATGAAGTGGGGGTCCATTCATAGAATAGGGGAAAACCATGTCCAAAGACTTTTTTTTTTTAATTGGCTGTAACTGTACTCACATTGAGAACAACCCCCTCAAGAGCATCTTGAGGCTTACTGGTAAGACGCTTTGCCACCTGGAAAGAAAGAGTGAGAGAAAACGAATGAGTGTGGATGAATTACAACACTTAATTTCCTAGAAATGGAATCTAAATCTGAAAAAAAAAAAAAAAGCAGAGTTCACAAACTTATGTAAAATTACCAGTGACACTGACAAGACAACGGCCCCTCTGCGCCTCGTGTGTAGGAGCACTGGCTCTTTACCTTGATTGGATGCTTGATGGCTTCGGCCACAGTAATGCGAGATGTTTCTCTGACCAGAGAAGGTTTACCCAGTCGTGCCTCAATGTAACGTCCTGCCACACCTGTGGCATTCCGGGCAGAGTACACCCCCACAGCCAGCAAAGTGAGTCCTGCCACCTAGGGGTGTGGATATGGAATTGCAATTCAGTGAACTATACAGACCAGCCGTTACACCTGTGATTAATAAAACATGTGAAAAATCTTACAGTGGCTGTAACTTTGTCCCAGTCTGAGACAAAAGCCCTGAATCCCTCTCCGAACACGGTCCCGGCCGTTCTGGAAAAGGACCAATGCACAAATAATGAGGATCGTGGACCTAAAAACGTATCTATATTTTTTTTTAAAAATGAACAAAACCATATCCATATAGCGCCATACAGATGATACGTCCACTCACCGTATGGACTCTAATACAGTTTGCCTGTGTTCTGCAGCTTTTAGGCGGATTTGCTCACGAATGATGTCAGCATTTTCCCTCTCGACCTTTGCCCTGGCCTTGGCCTCTGCCTCCACCCGCATCATCTCATTCTTGTGCCTTAGCTCCATCTCATGTTCAACCGTCGCTAAATGGACGAATTTTTTTAATCAGCCAATTATAAGTCCAGAACATTCATACCCCCCATTCTAAGTGGTCAACCACATAACAATGTGTGTTTAATCTGCATAATTTCACTCTGGTCAAGAGTCCACATTATAACTATAATGGCTCTCTGAGTAAAATAACACATAAGCAGCCATTAACAGCCCCCTTGCTGCAATGCAAATACTGTGTCAGCTGAGATATAGCAAACAAACCTCTTCTCATGGCCTCCTGTTTCTGCACTGACTCCTCCTGTTTGCGAAGGTTCTCCTCATTAAGTGCTTGCTGGGGGAAAAAGTAAATGGCATATACATTTAGGTAAGGATAATTATCACAGAGGCCTGTTATTAAAAAACAAATAAGCAAAAAAACAAAAAAAAACTGTACCTGTTGTCTAAGCTGGTCTTCGTAGCGTTGTCGGGCCAGCTTGTCTTGGTACTGAGCCCGCTGTAAAGAAAAATTTGCATTAATCAGTAAAACTCGGAAAAATATGAAGCAACGAGTAAATCTGAAAGGGACCTAGAAATGGTGAATCCATTTTCCCAGTGAAATTTTCCAGCACTTAATACAGCATCCACCATACTCTCGCTCACCGCTTGATTCTGCTTCGTCTCCTCATTAAGGGTTTTCCTCCTCTCCTCAGCCTGAATGCGGATCTGATCTCCTTTCAGCTGCTCCACTGCAGCCTCATACTCCTGTCAACACAACAATCAAAAAGTCAGAACATGAAAGACTTCAGCACTGGGCCTCATCTTAATGGCTTTTGTGAAAAAAAAAAATGAATTCAGTTACAATTGCTTCTCTAGTCTTTATCTGCAGTATCGCATACATGGGGTAAATTTCTTACCTTAATTTTACCTTGATACTCCATCTGGACTGTTTGCTCCTGCATTCGAGCAAGTTCCAAAGCCTCTTTTGCATGGCCTTCAATAACAATGATAAGAAATACATGCAGTTACTGTTCAAATTTGTCAAGGTTTATGGGTATAACTTAAGAGAAATAACTGGAAAAGGAAGATTATTAGGAGTGTGTACATTTTACTGTGACAACACACTCATATTTAGCTATAGCCGACTGCGTGACCGTAAGTGACCTCTGAACTTTAACCTTGATGGTGATATTGACCCACTGACCACGAGAACTCTTCCAGAAGAACAGAAGCTTTGTCTGTCTCGTTATCAGTCATACTTCGGACAGACCCCCTAACCATTCGCGTAGTATTCATACTGTATGTCTGTTGTCTCTCATGTGATACCATTCATTCAACTGGCAGGTTACTTACTCGGTCGCTGATTGAGCTGGAGTGATCATGCAGTGCCATGTAGGCAAGCCATTTTGCTGATTAAACGCGGCTTTCTCAACAAGCTTCAAACTGTCTAATGTTGCAAAGATTCTTTGTGGGTCTTAAAAAGCACTTACGTGATGCATCGAGGTCTCTTGCTGCCTTAGCCGCACGTTCAAGCCCGGTCGGGTCGAAATTACTCCATTTGTCCTTGGGTTTATCACCACCACTACCACCGGAGCCCCCAGTCGGTGGAGGCGGCGGTGGTGAGCCCGGTAGGTCAGGTGGGGCCTCCGGTTGTCCTTTATTCAAGCCGAACAGCCAAGACATTTTTCGCGAACTAGAGGTAGAGTTATCTGTACCTGTCAGCCACGATGAGTAGCAATAAGTCAGTCACCGACCACCACCGTCAGGCTTCCTCTACACGCGTGTCACGCTGTCTCGTTTTGCGCAAGTGCATAATCTCACGTTGAGCAAAGCTCTGCCCTGATTGGCTATACCGCTTGTCCTTACTAGAGGTCACAAATAAAGCCACACCCGCGAATTCAGTATGGTAGCTCCAAAGGGTCTAAAATAATGCGTATAGAAAAACTCTGAGAATGAATGAAAAGACTTACGTGACGGGTACACGAATTGCATCACATCAGCAAAATCGACTTTGGTAAGTAGGTGTTTTGCTTTGCAAACGGTTGTGAAACATTTCGCATAACCGTTTAAAATACGCATAAACTTAATGAGGCCCTGCTGCACTTTTTGTACACGTTACACCATGTTGAACAAAATACAGATGGAAGTAATCACAACTCCAGTCTTTCTAACAGCTTTGAAACCACTTCAACCATCTATATATGAGATTAGTGTAAATAGATTAGAGATATCTACTAATTCGTGATAGAGTTATTAACGACAGCTCAACGAATCAATCGATTAAAGTGTGCTTTAATGATCAAAGGAGAATCACTCTCGTATAGTATGTCTGAACTACTATGAAAACTGTACTGTCTGTGGATGAACTTTTCCAAGTTTTTTTTTATTATCTGTATAATATAGCGGATGTGATGACACTTAAGACATTCAATTAAAAAGAAAATTTTTGCTCATCACAAACAGTAAAGCACATACTCACCAACAAGAATAGACTAATACAAGAACATGATCTGCACTTTGTGTAATAAAAAACTGACTCAACCCATTCATTCTAAGAGAGCAGCTGTTCCAGAAAACTGGATGAAACTAATTATTTCTTCCAGACTGAGTTTAAAGTAAAAACTGAAATGTAATAAACTGTCAAATCTGAGCTGTGTGGTGATGCCTGGCAACTCTTTTGTTACACACTTCCTTTTCTGAAAATATTAACCAAAAGAAAAAAGAAAAAAATGTGGCTTTCAGTATAAGAGTAGAGTACGTTTACTGTTTATACTTTTATTACTAAATACTTTATGAAAAACATAACAGCGTACTACTTCAGCAAAAGACAGTAAAACAAAGCTGGATAAACATCATTTATTGACAAAGAATTATATATATTTACATAAACAAACACAAGGCATTACAAATAAAAGGTCAAGTCATGTCCCTCTGAACTCACAAAATCACTGTCCCTCCCAACTTTTCAGGTACTGCATGGCTCCTGTGAAACGCCTCTGAACGAGGTTAGACTCTATCCATATTGTGGTTCCCATGAAACTGGACATTGCTATTTAGTGAGGTCTACATCAGCTGGATACTGAGGAAGGAAAATCTGTAACAGGATGAAACAGTTATCCTGTCTTTGGGGTACACAAACATGGAGTCCACTGGAACAGGTTGGCAGACAATACTGGATCACTGTAACTGAACGATGCGAGAGAAGACACCAGGGGGCTCTTTGCCATTACCCAGGGCAGCGCAGAACCCTTCTTGTTGCCGTGCCCTGGCCAGCTTGGCAAGAGAGAGGAATGACCGTGGTTCAGTTACAGCGAGGTCACTCAAAACACGTCGATTTACCTGGACGCTACTCTGTATGGATAAAATAGATAGAACAGCACACACTGAAAACTCTAAAAAAAAAAATGTTGAGACCCTAGCGCTCATAAAGGCCCCCCCCCCCCCGTGTCACACAGTCATAATATATGCAATTTGCATGGCCACAACACACTAAAGCACTGACAAATACTATTACGCTCCAAGCAATTAATCACAATGATTCCAGTACAGGGTTTCAAACTACACCTGATTTTTCAAATGGGTTTTATTATGGAGCAGAGGATAAACATTTACCTTAACTAGGTTGCTGATAAGGACAGGATACTTCATTCCGTGCTCCCGAGAAGCAGCAGCTATACGAGATATCCACAGCTGGAAGAGAAAGGGGGAAATAATATAATTATTCCGATGTCTACTGAGCTACATGTTCGCGCTCATAAGGATACTCTCTGGTTTTGCCTTTGCTATTACAGTGTAACTTACTGTCCGCATGCTGCGTCGTTTAGCCTTGCGAGCCTTTGTTGCATAGACAAACGCTCTCCGCACCGCTCGCACTGCCAAACTGTAACACCGATTCTTCCTTCCCCTAAAATGCTGTTTGTGTGAGAGATGTAGAAAGGAAAAAATTGTTCGGTGAAAACCAACAAGAATGTTGACAGTAAATGCTTAATAAGCAGTCAAACTAGAGACAAACTGACTATGTGTATATGCAGACATGTGAAAATCACATTAAGTAAATTATTCAGAAAAAAAAAAGTCTGAGTAACTAGTACCGTTTTAATGTGCCTAAAATTTGAGCAGCTGGAGGAAGCACTTAATAGGTTTGGCATCAAATGTATAAGGGTCTACGAGCACCTACAACAATTCCCCCATGTTCTATGAAATTACCTAACACCTTTGAGCCCAAAATTCGATGATAATAAGGTGAGGTGACTTAGTTTAAAAATATTTGACTGATGTTATTCGAAATGCGCTGACAATGTATAACGCTAGCTTTTTTGGACGAACGTCCACTTTTGCTAACCTAACCAGACAGCAGTGTTCTCAGCTCTCACCCGTGCATTCTTCAAAACTTCTTGAACTTTCCAATATCTGTCGGGCCCTCGGTTACGTATCCAACACGATAACGTTAGAAACACCATGATATATGCCGAATCGTGTCAGTTCAAATGGTTTCTTACACAAAATTCAATCTGTTCGGATTTAGATAACAACGTGACCTTAATCCTGCATGAATGTTTAGTTCCGACATCAACGTGACTCTAGAAATTCGTCATATCCTGTGCGACGCTTAAGCTGTTTCTGTTTCTCGCAGCTGTAGATGCCCGATGTGTGGCGCCCGACTGAACATCTAGACTTATTTAATTATTACAAAATTATGAGAAACCAAACATTGATTCAGATGTGACACTGCAGGAAATGAGCATAAAAGACAAAAATGAAATAACAGTTACTTTAAGAATATCTGCAAGAGATTTACAACCCCTTCAGCTGAAAGGTTTTGGAACTCAGATTTTCAAAATAAATTGGAAGCAAGCTTGTAAGAAACTATTATCAATAAAAGTCGAAAGGTTTCATTTATAATCATCCACCGTGCAAGGTTTAGAAAGGACATTAATCTGACATTGAAAGTATTATTCATTCATTTTTTGTACATAATTGTTTTGGTATAATTTTTGTTTGTTTGTTATGATGGCCACTGCGAGGTTTCATTAAAACAAAATGACGTTTTTATGATAGGCTCGTATACCTTTAATTTATTTATTATCCGTGAAAAATTTCACATTCATATATGTGAATGAACAAAGATGAAGCCAGACTTTAAATGTTCAAAATAATCTCAAAGAAAAAAATCGGGAAAACACTGATATAAAATGATCTTTTAGGGCGAAAATCTTTATTGTTTGTTTTGAGAAAGCTTCTATATAGCTTCTGGAGTCATACTGGATTGGCTCTGTATATTTATTTAAAAATGTAGATATAGAGAAAGGAAGGGACAACACTACTTTATAATGATACCGTATTCATAAACCCAAATTTAACAGCAATCATTTTCCATGTTTTTCATAATGATATCAAGAGGCAAAGAGTAAAACAACTGTGACCATGGTAACAACCATGCAGCTGCCACAGCCATCACTGTCAGAGGGACTTTTTGAATTTATATTTCATTAGAAAGAAGAGGAGGAGGAAGATTCCCAGGCCCAACATCCACGGCTGTGTGCCCTTAAGCAAGGCACTTAACCCCAATGCTCCCCGGACGCTCCCAAAGGAATGCTGCCCACTGCTCCTGCGTCTGGTGTGTGTTCACTACTGGTGTGTTGGATGGGTTAAATGCAGAGGACAAATTCACTGCTCACTGTTCACAGTGTGTGTGTGCAATCACAGAAACTTACTTAACTTAAGAAGAATGAAATGTATAAATAATATTTTTAAAACAAAAATTAGAAGCACTGTTTTCTTTCAATATGTTACCATGCATACTTGTTTGATTTGTGATGAACATGTGAAGGACATTTTTTTATTAGCTGTGATTTACATGTATGATTAACTTCATTACAAACAATTTAGAATACACAAATGCATTATTAGTCATCTTTAATGTTTCAGAATATGCAGAGAGGGGTGCATGTAATTGCCAAGTAATAACATTTACCTGGGTAACACCTGTAAATAATTGTATACCTCTTTCACATCATTTCTTCTCAGATACATCCTAGGTGGACCGCACTGCATTCCACGGACGCCACTGTTTCGAATTCAGAGAGAAAAGGGGAGTGTTTGCATACACTGCAACTGAATTCGTAGGCTGTCTGTGGTTGGTACTGGATTTGAGTACTCCTTTTCAAGACATCTGAGGATCTAACGCGAGCTAGGCATGATGGGATAGTGGAGGTTCCCTAGAGGTCAGTGGAGGTAGAACCGTAGAGCCCTTGCGAAAATGTCGGCGGTGTGTTTCTCCTTGAGCCGCTGCAGTGCTGTGGCATTCCGTTCCTCCGCCGGAATGGTGGTAAGGTTAACAGACACTCGTGTACACATAGATAGTTTATATATCGATAAACATGGACGTCAACAGTAAGTAAACGATAGAGAAACAGGACTGACACGTCATTTGTCATTGTATTAGCTGGGTACTAGGCGGATAAGTGAGCTGTAGCTAATAGCTTGTTAGCTTTATGTCGTAGGTTAGCTGACTGTAGCCAACTGTACTGGTTCTGCTATACTAACGTCAAAATTCTCCAATTCTGACGTGTAACGTTACTTTGTCGGCCTAGATTGAATACACACACACTTGCAGCGGAGTCTTGTTTAGCAGGAAAGAGAGAGTTAAATTGCAACCAGGGAAGATGTGGATTAGGACTGAGAAAGAAACAGATCAACGTTATATCAAGTAGAGCTACAAGTAACTGTTTTCAGCTCACTTAGCAAGCAGATCTTCTTGCCAGAATCATCTTTAATCTTTGTCCGTTTCAGTTTTAGCATTGACCGCTGTATGAAATGCTAGGCTATTACAAAACTTGGTTTTGTTGACGAGTTGCAGGGTTATTGATGCTGATATACAGCTGTTAGCTGTCACATAAGGTGTCCTATGTAAACCGCTCTTTGAATGATATTTTCACTTTAGCGTTTTATCTGTTAAATTCCATTGAAAGAGGAATGATCACCAATCTTAACTTTCTGTCTTTGCCGAGAAGTATAATATACTACGATTATAAAGCAACTTTTCTTTGTTCGGTGAGTTAGATAACAAGACATGAATCGTGATGTAACGTAGTCATATAGTGTAATGACGCTCTGTGACCAGTAGGCACCTTGTGGCGAGAAGACCATGATTTAAACCTCTCATTTTGCTTTCAGTTCCTATAAGTTAAAACAGTCTCGCTGTCAAAATGGAATCAGTTTTGTCGTTCAAAAAATTCAGTGCTTTTGAAAAACTTTACACGGTCAAAATATATTTTATTCATTATGAAGAGAGTCATATCAACAACCAGTCTGTTCTGCGCTCTTTGTCCTAGTCATGTGAAGTTTATGCAGTTCTGATTTTTGTATTTTTCCATTGAGCAAGTAAACTAACACATATGCAGATCTTTTTGCAATTACTGATGTATAACATTGAACGAGAGTTATACAGAGCTATACATATGCTGCTTCGGTATATTTCAGTGCTAACACAGATTTGCATGTGGTATGAATCCTGCCCCCTTCACTCTTCTTTCTCTCTCTGTCCTTCAGGCGGTGCGATATGCCCAGACAGCAGCGGCACCTGCAGCGCAGCCCAGAATTAAGAAGTTCCAGGTGTACCGCTGGGACCCCGACACACCTGGAGATAAGCCTCGAATGCAGACATACGAGATTGATCTCAACACGTGAGTGCAGCCCGGGCTTTGGCGCTGACAGATTTTTTTCATGAATGTCGTTACAAGGGTTCATTTTATATCAGGAACATAAAACTGCCTGTATATTTGATTATCGTATCAGTTGGTACTGACAGAAATGGAAGTATGTTGAACATCTGGCAAATTTGTTGCTAATTTTGGATTTTGATAAAGAGCTTTTGTGAATACTGTAATACCCCATTAGTGGTGAGATTTAAGTATCATTTTCAGAGAGCTTTTTTACTGTAACTCTCAGGAACAGAACAACGTATCTATGAATTCATCGTAATAATATTTATCATTTGGTGTTCAACTTAAATGCCTCTCACACAGCAATAGTGTGTTTTTTTTTGTGTTAGTCAAAATCTGTTGCTCTTCAGAATACAGCCATGACTTTAGACAAGGGAACACAATGCCTCTTTGGGCACACATCAGAGTGACTGAGACAGGCTGACCCCCCCCCCCCCCAGTCTTGTCCCTGTTCTGCTTTTAAACCTCCTCATCCAATCAGCTGTGCTCCTGCAGCTTATGCTTCCCCACTGCAGACCTGTTAAAGCGCACAAGCTTTAGTCACTGGCACAGAATGCCAGCCAGTTACCTTATCAGCACCTAGATTGGACAGGTGTGGTCTACAGGAAAGGAGTGTAAAAGTACTGTACAAATACAGCTTGCACCTGACGTAAATGAAAACTCCGCCTTACTTTTCTAATTAATAATATATTTTTCATTTGGCGATAGTCAAAGGCAACTAGTCTTAAAGTTGTTGAATTTAACATCTTCTTGCGTTCTTTGCTCTGCACAGTTGTGGCCCCATGGTCCTTGATGCTCTGATTAAGATCAAGAATGAGATGGACTCCACACTTACCTTCAGACGCTCCTGCAGAGAGGGTGAGAGGCCAGGGGAGGGGGTACAGGGCGCAGTATAATACTGGGCACATAAGTGGAGTTAGGTGTTAACATTGTTGTTATGGTATTGTTCGCAGATTTGGTTGGTCATTTGAAAATGCTGTAGTCTATATTTACTGTGAAAGAATTTTAGTTTGTAAAAACGTCACTGTGAAACTACAATTATAGTCTTTAATGTTCCTTCTAATTATGTGCTTATTTTCAGAGCAGGGCCTTAAAAAAACATAGGCATGTTCTCAAATTATTGCTTCATGTTTGAAGCAGATTAAAAATATATCAAAAATAGTAGTTTGTCAGTTTCTTAATATAGCACTTGTTCTTGAGAAATAAAAATGCCATTGTTAACATCCATGCCATCATTAAAATTTATCCTTAACATTTCAGTGCCAGTTTTAATTGTGGGTGTTTATCATTGGCTTTAAAGGTATCTGTGGATCTTGTGCAATGAACATCAATGGTGGTAACACGTTGGCATGTTTGAACAAAATTGATACCAACACCAGCAAGGTGACCAAGATCTACCCTCTTCCACATATGTATGTGGTCAAAGATTTGGTTCCGGTTAGTATGTTTATATATATATTATTTTGTGTTTTTTGATGTGACATGTAATGTTTGCTTAAATAAATGCCCTGTTAGTCTTTAAGAGCTTTACTTGAAAGGTCAATTTGCCCGTAGGACATGAGTAACTTCTACGCCCAGTACAAATCCATCGAACCCTTCTTGAAGAAAAAGGATGAGTCACAACAAGGGAAGGAGCAGTACCTCCAGTCTGTGGAGGATCGTCAGAAACTGGTATCTGCATTCTGAACGATTTTGTTTGTGCTTTTCAAGGTGATATAAGACAACAAGCTTTTCCATAGGTTTGCGTAGACTTAAGGTGGATTGGATTTCTCTGTGTTTAAGGATGGGCTGTATGAATGTATCCTGTGTGCGTGCTGCAGCACAAGCTGTCCAAGCTACTGGTGGAACGGAGATAAATATCTTGGACCCGCCGTCCTCATGCAGGTGTGTATATGCGAGACGGTTTACCGCGGTAACCAGCACATGGAAGAGTATTGACCACTGTACTGGTGGAACAGGGGAGTATATTTACTTATTGTGTTTGACTTTCAGGCATATCGTTGGATGATCGACTCCAGGGACGAGTTCACAGAGGAGAGACTCTCTAAGCTTCAGGATCCTTTCTCCCTGTACCGATGCCATACCATCATGAACTGCACCAAAACATGCCCCAAGGTACCACAGCCCCTTCCAGTTCCCAGCATGCATGTGAATTCACTCTCTCTGCCACACCATGTCATGCCTGTAAATAGTATACGTAGGCCGTAAACACATGAACAGTTGTTCCCCGTTGAGTCTCCTCCCATTTCTTTATCTGATCATTGTGTTTTCCTCCTCGCCAATACAGGGCCTGAACCCGGGCAAAGCAATAGCCGAGATTAAGAAGATGATGGCCACGTACAAGGAGAAGAAAACAGCTGCAGCGTGATTCCTGAGCAGCCTGCATCATTTCTGAGTTCATTCTCAGTACCTCTAAATAACATGTACAGTAATTTAGACATCTGAATGAGATCTGGTTTACCTGAACATCTGCTTTGTCCAACACTTATACACTCCAGCACGAGCGACACTGGGTTAGAGGAGATTTGTGATCCATACTGAGTGACAGTATGTGTCTGTGTGTGTGAGAGTGTAAATGGGAAATGGTCTGCAGGCTTTAATGCTGCATTCCTTTGCTCTCGCACAACAAATGGCCCTATATTGTGTATACACGCAAGGATTGGTTCAGGTGCTGATGGGCAAAATAAATACAGTATATGAGAACCTAAACTCTCCTGTTGTACCAGTGGGAGACTGATTTATGTGTAATAAATACATGCTTTAAGTCACTGGAGTTGTGTCTGTATTTTTTGGTCACTTAGAAATATTGTGGAAGATAATATAACAGCACTTGTTTTTTAAACTGTGATGGAGGAAGTATATACACATGGAAGGTTTGCAAACTGAAGAAAAACTCTGATGGTTGTGTTCAACAAACCCCTTTGTTCATTGCTTTGAGCGGTTTTGAGCTATGAGGGAAGACCAGTTCCAATACTTTGAGGGTAATGCATAAATAAAACTGGTAGATACAACTCAAAGACCACTGATGAAATTCAGGACCATTTTTTTTTTTTTTAAATAGCCAACGGCATCCTCAAAATGTCACAGTAGTCTTGAGTTGCCTCTTCTGTTTCATACAAAATGAGTTTTCTTACCTTCAGTGCCTTTGCTACACATGAAACAGGGAGGACTGTCCTTAAATAACAGACACTGGGAAAGCATCGTGTGTCTGGATGACTTTTTCCACTGGCATTGAAATACAGCGGTGTCGAGACAGATATTGTCCTCTAGGGGGCCCGATGAAGCATGTAACCGCATAATCACAATGCGCGGAACGTTTTCTCCTATTAGGTCAGCTGGTCGAGAGCAGTTAAGGGTATAAAGGGAAACGATGTGTCCTGATTGATGGCTTAATTTTTCCCTTAGCGCTGGTATTGCTAAAAAAAAAAAACAACCTACAGACTTAATTAAAAAATAAAGATTTCTCAGTCCCCATTTTACCTATTGTAATTCTTCCATGCTTGTAAAGCCACTGGTTGCCACCACATTGAAAGATTAACGGTCAGCAAACCCAGGTATGAACATGTATCAGTTGAGATACCTGTATCTGTACTTTATAAGCGTGCTCACCTTTTTCCTTGAAGAAAAGAAAAAGAATATTGTGTCGATTCTGTCCATTTCCAAATATAAAAAGAAAAAAAAGGGCCATCGGAAAGACAAGAAAAGGCATAGCCTTTTACGGTTGACATATTTAATGTACGAGGATCAGACATCATCATTTATAAGAAGACATGTGCCAAAAGGTATGCTGGTCGACTGTGACCCGCTCTGAACAGGAGGGGGAGGCAGGAGGCGGGGCGGTAGAATGTGGCGCACGGTCATAGAGTGCCTCAGACGGACGCAGACACTTGGGGATCACTCGGGGAGACTGAGTTAACAAGAGGTAAGCATTTACGGAACTATACAGCTGCTAGTGCTAAAAATAAATTAACATGCAAAAATACGTTGCAAAGTAGATTTTACCAAAGAAGGTGTCGATTTAACAATAATTATTAATTTTTGTGTTATGAGTAGGTATGTGAATAGGTAACTTGGGTCCAAGTAAAAGAAATCTTTTATCGTTCCAATTTGTATGCTTTTTTGTTGTCTTTTATTTGAAATCGAATATGTTAGGGTACTACATTTGTGGAATAACTTGAGATGCAGCTAAAAAGGGTTCATCTGTACTTCAACCTTAATTTATGCTTTATTCATTTAACACTTTAGATGTCTAAATGTCAGGAGAACAAAAGTACAAAGTAGATTACCTTGCTTCATGGACATATGTATACCTTTCTCTAAAGCGCATCTAAAATCAAAGTTATACGTCAGTGTAAAACTTGCTCCATTCAGTTTAGTCAGAGTTGACATGACGTTGTCTTCTGCGCGACTGTTTTCATGGGGTTTTTTTGGGGGGGGGGGTGCTGTTACACTCCAGGGGGTGGAGTTATTGCTTGGGGCGATGACAATACAATGTAGAGGACGTGGCCAATATAAATAAAGAAGGGGGACGGGCAAGTGGGGTGCTGTGGAGGAGAACCATACGTGAGGAGGAAAAGGAGAAGTTTTCAGTGGAGAAGATGTGTTCATATTCACAGAAACGTGATGAGAAGGACGAGAGGATGAGAGTTATGAAGAGGAGGAGAGTTAAGGATAGGAGAAGAATAGGAGGCAGAAAGGGGTTCTCCCTCACAGAGGCTTTGTTCCTAAATCCCCAGGCAGGCCTTGGGTTGGGGGAGGGGTCAGTTCGGATTGAGAGGATAGACAAAATGGGGGTTGGAGAAGGGGGGGGGGGGGGGTGTAATAGCTCCCAGATGTGTGCTGTGAAAACATATGGTTTCCGATGGCCACTGTGATGCACAAGAGGAATGTCTGAGCTCACACAGAAGTACTTACACTGTCAGTGACACAATCGAGCACGTACACACATGTGCATGTGTGTGAAAACACACACAGATTTATGTCATGCGCGTAACCTAAGTATTATTTGTGTGTACTGAGACAGCTGCAAAAATAACTGTAACTGTAAAAGTAACTGTAAATATGTAGAATCAAGGATAGTTTTCCCTTTCAAAACAAACCTGAGACCTCTGATGACTTCTTTGTTTGAAGGTCATATATCATAAAACTGTTATTGCAAAATTTTGCATTATAAACTTTTTAATTCAAAATGCCCCTAAAATACTCATTTATAGATCCTTTACAGATATCAAATGTAACATGTAATATGTTTTTATATACTTTTTTTTCGCTCCACTCTTTACTGCTTTCTTTCTATTTCATACTGTGTTCATACTGTACTTTCTTAGGCTGGCGACCTTTTCTTATTAGAGAGCAGAGACGGAAAGGGGGAACGGGAGGGGGAGTTCAGAGAAATGACAGAGGGAATGAAGGAGAAAGTGAGGAGGGGAGAGTGAGAAGGAGAGAGAGAGAGAGAGAGCGAGAGAGAGAGAGACAGGCTGAAAGACAGACAGACAGAGAGTCAGACAGAGAGAAAGCGAGAGAGAGAGAGAGAGAGAGAGAGAGAGAGAGAGATTTAAAGACAATTAAATTGTAAGTGAATGAGAGATGTGATGAAAAAGTGGCGGGGGAGCATTGAAAGATGGGCAGAATGAGAGAAAGAACCATTTAAGAGTGGAGCAGAGAGAGAGAGAGAGAGAGAGTGTGAGAGAGATTGTGGAGGACAGGGGGATGGGGCTTAGGCTACTCAGTGGTTCCTGTCTTGGAATGTAGCCCCTGGTCTGTCTGCTGTGGAGCGTTTAGCAGCGAAATGGTGGAGAGTAGAAAAACAGAGGGAGGAGGACAAACATGCCACATTCTCGCTGTCAAAGATTTTCCTCTGACTTCTTGGGGCCAGAGGAGGGCAGAAAAAAAGGGCGAAGAAAAGGAGAGGGGGAAAGTGCGTTTAAGGAGAGAATTAATGAGAGGGATTAGAGAGAGCGTGGTCAGCTTTTTGTAATCCGTGATAAAATAATACAGTCGGTTGAACGCCTGTCATTCAGGAATCAGAATCTCTCTGTTGACTTGTTGTCTTCTCTCTTCATTTTAATGGTAGTCTGTCTGTCTACCTCCAGTCAGAGTGAGCAACCATGAGAGTCAGCTGCCTTCTACTGCTCTCCATGCCTGGTGAGCCCAGCTCAAACACACACACACACACACACACACACACACATACACACACACACACACACACACACAGTGTGCCCAAAGATTCCCCAAACTAAATGTCAAGGTTCAAATCATACACCACACTGTTTTCGGTATCCAAAATAAAACTATAAATAATAACACAAACATCCACAATTTTTAATTGCAGGGACTTCTCCACAGCTCCATTGCCTTCTTCTGCTTGAGAGTTAATTCTGTCCTTCTGTTCACTTAAATCTTTATGTGAGAGCAAGAGACAAGTGGAGTAGTTGTCCTCTATATTACTGTACCATTGTGTGTGAAAAGTGGAGGAGTGGTCTTCTATATTATCATACTATTGTGTGCGAAAATTGGAGTAGTTGTCTTCAATATTGTACTATATTGTACTATTGTGTATCCTCACAGTACTTCTGCTAGCCCAGAGACCTACGCAAGAATATGAACCATTTCCATTTGGTGAGTACATACAAACCATCTGTACCACTGCAACACAGTCAAACTATAGCCTACCTAAGCTATGCCTAAGCACTTTGCTTGCTTTGTGTCCTTATTTTTCAATTGTGTTAACGGGTGTTTCATTTATTGATTTGGTTGTCAGATATGGATAGATCATTTAAGTGCACATGTCAAAGCGGTCTGATCTATCCTTCAGTTCATGAGATTTGTCAATCACAGAATATTCATTCCTTTGACTATTTAAGAGGAGAGTTTTTGATACTATTGTTATATTTATATTTAACCTGCTGCATGCATTAAAAGTACAATATCAAAAACAACTTCCAGCTTAAAAATAAATTTACAGAGATCTTCTCCCCCATAGATGATTATGGCACAGACTATAATTTTCGTAAGTATAATTCATTTCATTTTTCCCCAGTTCCATGATGTGAATGTAAACATAAAAACATCGTCAGGTGTGGTTAGGGATGAAACTGGTCACGTCGTAAAATTTCAGTAGTTGCTGCACCTTCTTTCCTTATATTATATCATAAACTATATTCCATGATTAGTAAATGAAAATATATTAACCTTGAAAAATATAGAGATTTATATATTTTTGAATGATAATATTTGCTCTGCCACGTGATGTTACTGAATGTGCAGAATGTCTGAGCTCGAGATTGAAAAACCTATTGTTTCACGATCAAAGTTTTTTACTGGACTAAAATTCAGCTATTTCATTTTGTTTTGATGGTGCACTAGAGCACAATGCATTGCTGAAAGAGTATGTCTAATGTTTTTATTCATCTGTTATCCTTTACCTAACAGCTGAGGTGAGCTCACCTCCTCAGCAACAGATTCTGCAAGGACCTGAAGAGACTATCAAACAATCTGGTATGTTTTCTTAAGATCTCCGTTTCGTTCAACCGTTAATAAATGTAGCATAGTGATTGTGTGTAATGAGCTACCTTGTGGGTCCGTTGTTATCGTGTCTGGTTTTACTAATATGCGTGAAGAGACAGACGTACACTCACTAACTACTGCATATTTTGTTTGTTATTTCAGGCTTGGAGATGACCGAACCCACTGAGCCTGGCCCACTGGGTGAGAGAGAGAGAGAGAGAGAGAGAGAGAGAGAGAAAGCTAGACTGCAGCTTGTCTACACCTTTTCAGATCTGCTTTGGTTTAACTTTTAGTGTTTCATTATATGCCTGTCAGCTCCACTAGAGAAAACAGATGGCTCTACAGAGAGTAAAGAGCAGGTTTAAGTGATGTGAACCTTGGCTTGCAGATTGTCGGGAGGAGCAGTATCCCTGTACCAGACTTTACTCTGTCCACCAGCC
Organism: Chanos chanos; assembly: GCF_902362185.1. Lineage (NCBI taxonomy): Eukaryota > Metazoa > Chordata > Actinopteri > Gonorynchiformes > Chanidae > Chanos > Chanos chanos. The sequence continues at coordinate 39,645,514 of NC_044500.1, forward strand.
GTGTAAGCAGTGTCTGAACAGTATCTGTTTCTACAGGTGACTCAGCTCATTCTCTTATTTCACTTATGTTGTGTGGGTTTGAGACTGTGATGGTAAAAAAAAATCGTCTTTGTGTTCTCCACAGTTTGCGCAGGGTCTATGTGATTAACAAGGAGATATGTGTGAGAACTGTGTGTGCCCACGAGGAACTGCTGAGAGGTAAGGGCTCTCTCATGTTTCTGACTTTTTATGTGACAGAGAGAGAAGGAAAGAAAGAAAGAAAGAAAGAAAGAAAGAAAGAAAGAAAGAGAAGAAATGTAATCTACTTACAACTCTTTTACATCACCCATACATAAACATCATCTTCATTCGTCCGTTTTTCTTTTCGCGTAGCTGACTTGTGCCGTGACCAGTTCTCGCGATGCGGAGTGGCCGCGCTGACCGGCCAGTGCGGGTTGCTTGGCAGCAGCTGTGGGAAGAGCTGTGGATCCTGTTGAAATTTGATTGGCCCACAGTGAAAGAACAGCCCACATACTGCCTAATGTCCAGGTCCAGAGCACACCTGTAACCTGCTCATTACTTTTACACTTTTCCCCTTATTCGCTTTAGTAATCTTTATACCAAAGATTCTCAAGTTATTTCTGCTCCTCTGTCCAAAACCAAATCCCCATTCTTTTCATTTTTACTACCCCTGCTCACAGTAAAAAAAAAAAAAAAAAAAAAAAGTACCTTATATATAATTATACACCATGAAAGGTGGGGTTGTTGAATATGTGTGTACGAATGAATCTATATAAACCTATATTTACTTTTATACTCCAATGAATATTGATTGTACGATGTCACTGGTGCTACAAAACCAATACTACACTGGTGCTATGAGCGGCAGCACATAGACGTTGTTGAGATGCACAGAAACAGCGAAAAGGGTGTCAGTTGTACTTTTTTGAAGTAGCCGTTTTATTATGTATTCTGTATTGTTGCCAAATGTTTTCTCGTGTACTGTATTTGTGTTTGGAAAGCAGAGTCCCAGTAATGACCAACTCTGTGTGAGGGTGAGGCCTCACATCTGGCTACGGCGCACTGACCTTTGCCACAGATAAATACCACAAACCAATGATCAATAGTCAACAGTCACTAGTGGCGAGTTAAGACAATCAGACTTGAAGTGAAGGGTGTCGACCTCTAGATCCCTTGACAAAGCATTGATGATAATCTGTCATATCATCTGCTATGCATTATCTGTGCTTTATAATAGACAATGCCAAGAATAGGCTCATTTGATTCAAAAGTGGCAAAATGTACTTTGTGAAAGCAACTCACAAGCTGTTACTGTACTACTGCTCCATAGAATTTTCATATTACAGATTATTATGAAAAAAAATGAAATAAATGTTTCTTTTTTATCACATGCTTAAGTTTGTTATGTTGAAAATGTATTTATTCATTTTAAAAAAGGCCAAGAAATAATTAACCACCAAAAAGAATAATTCACCACCAAGACCTTTATAAAAGAATACATTTTAAGCACATTGTTCTTCTCAAAGGTTTAGCTTACAAACTTTGTTTATGAGTTTTTAACCACAAAATAAACAATGCAATTTTAGTATTAAAATTCAAGTATTCATACAGGAGGTTTGACATTCTCCATCAGTGAGGATCCTTATACAAACATGTAAGTGGAATGTATAGTAGATTGACATTTTTACATAACTAAATGAAAATTACTGATTGAATAATATTGAAAAAGTCACAGACCAAACTTTCAAAAGAATAAATACTGTATGTCTCGTGTTTTTTTTTTTTTTATCACAGTAGTTTATATGATCATTGATCAGTCTAAAACAGATTAAAATACACCTCAGTAACGGTTATACATTAAAACGGTGTAACATCGGTTTTCGCTGACGCGTTTTACGGCCGGGACTCAATCGGTCGCACGCACGCTCTTACACTACTGTAAACACAGGACATTCCTGTGCGCTCGCTGGTTTGAGTTGTATGGAGGCTGCGGACAGGAAGTTTATGTGTCTGGAGGGAAGTCTGCGACTGTGCTCTCACAGCCGTAGTCGCTGTGCTCACAGTCCTGACCCTGTCGCTTTCTGCTCAGCTCCCGCCGGACAGGACAGGTAGGGAGGGCTGTCGTCGACGGATCTCCTGCTGCAGCTGCTCCTTCAGAGTGGACACCTAAGACAAAACATACCCATAGTCAAGGACACACACACGTTTGAAACACAACCTCCAAAGGACGTATAATTATAGACCACGATCAGAATAGAAGATACTGACTGGAGATGCTCATGAGTTTCCCTCTATTTAACTAACAAAGCCTTCATCTTGGACTATCATGGAACCACTGGGTACATACTCCAATTAGCAAGCAAGTATTACGTTGCTGAAAGGAAGACCTTTTGGATCGAACCACTTAAATATGTTCTCAGTATGCACGTAAATGTTCCTCAGCAGTATTAAGTAAGGTAGTAGAAATTTCCACAACACTAGCACTGAAGTCCAGACTGAGCCATACGCTTTGGACACACATGCTGACGTATCAAATTAAACTCAACCTTTTTTTTTTTTTTTATGACGGTGTCAGTACCTGCTCTTCCAGGCCTTTGACTCTTTGGCGATGGGCTCGTTCCCTGGCGGCCAGAGTTCTTTCAGCCTCCCTCTGACTGGCTCTCAGTCTCTCCGCCTCACGCTGGGCCTCATCTCGCTGCCGCGTCGAGTGCTCGCTCATGCTGTGAGCCTGCTCCATCTCTGCCAGCTGGGCCTTAACATACACACACACATACACACATACACATACACACACACACACACACACACACACACATCCAGCGTTACAGGATTCTTTGTGCTCGAGGATTTTGTGGTGAGGAGCAGGGTCGGCGGTCTGTTGGATGCTGAAGTGGTATTCATATCCTGTCACAGATTAACTGCGGTAAACACATGCCTTAACCCGGGAGTGAGCGTTTTACCCATGGGATTTTATTGAAAGACCATTCTCACGTACCGCCGAGAGAATGAATGAAATACGTACGTCTCACTATATTCAATTACATCGACATACAACATCAGGACATTAAAACATTAAAGATTCAGATTTTAAGACTCAGATCAAAGTTTCAGATTTATTAAAATGCTGCAGGTTTAATCGACACGCTCATTTTCTGCACATATATATAAAGGTTATGTTTTATAACTTGCTTTGTGAGTTCACTGGAATCCTAAACAAAAAACATGATTCATCTGAGATAATGAAGCACAGAGACAGCATATTAATCAAAAGTATGAAAGAAATTTAGCCAAGATAACAGCAATAAACAGACGAATAACAAACACTCGCGAAGCACGTTGTATTGCCTGTGCAATCTCTTCAGTGTTGTTCTGTCTTATCTGGAACAATAGAGAAAACTAGAGCAAGGACTGGAAGTGATTAAAACAACGTCTAAAATCACGGAGGACCCCGCAAATAAACTGAGACTACTAATCACAGCCTTGCAGCTTAATGGTGATTCGGTTGTTTTTATCTGTTGTTGAAGTTGTGCCATTTCGCCTTTAATTGCTTAAGAAAAACCTACAAATTTACCTCAGACCCTAAATCGAGAATAAACAAATGAGTCAATTGTATCTGACTGTTTAACATTAATTTTCTTAACTAGTAACATATGTTTGGCACTCGAACGTTTTGGGCAAAATGCCTTTTTTTCCCAGTGATCCAAGTGACCTTTAACACCACAATTATTTTCTTTTCATTTGCTTTCATTTAAGAACAACACAATAGCCCTAAAAGCAGAAATAACCCCATGAATCTTACACAGCGTGAGTTTAGACATTTGGAACACAAAATGAAGCACACAAAAAAAAAAAAGCATCTCTCACCCTTGCAACCCTGATGACAGCAACCCCTCTAATCTATCAAGCGCGCGCGCACACACACACACACTACCTTACTGCCAAATGCAAACAATTACTCACCAGACATATAGCTATCTTCTGTTTAACACTCAGCAGCTCATCCTTCCATGGAGAAAGCCAATAAAAACACAGAAACCTCTGACATCACACCCATTGTTTTTAAAAAAGGCGACTAGCGCCGTAAGCGAACACATCTGAGAAAACGTTCACTTGGACAAACTGGATACAGATAAAAAGGTTTACATAGTGTTTATGCGATCTCCTGAGTAACGAGAAATGGGTCGCCAAGCCGGCAACAGCTTAGAAGACTCATCCTGCGATGAAAGAACGGTCCTATTAAAGCGTGCGTTCATTGCTGTTTACCCCTAATGAAGAAATCATTTAGAAAATTCTTAAAGTCTGACAGAATGTGTTTGTGTGCACTCAGCTCTATACCTCCATACGTATGTGTGTGTGAGTGTGTGTGTGTGTGTGTTGTACCTGAAGCAGAGCTATTTGTCTCTGAGCATCCTGTAGTTCTTGCTCAGCTGTGCTGAGGGAGCGGTCCAAACGACCTTTCTCTGCGGATAAACGCATGCTACCCTCCTCTGTCTTCAGCTTCTGACGCTCCACCTGTCAAGAACCAGACAACGTTTGCCGTTCATCGCCTTATTTTCACTCGGTGATTCCGAATTTAGTCCGACTCCAGCTCACCTTGTCTAATGTGTTTCTTAGGGCATTCTTGTCTTTCTCCAGACGGACCGCCTGTCTCTCCGCGTCCTTTTTCTCCGTCTCCAGCATAGCGACCGCTCTCTGCAACCCGCGCAGACGCTCTTCCGCAGACGCTCGCTCCGCCTGCGCAGACCGAGCACTGTGCTGGGCCTCAGCAAGGCCGGCCGTACGCTGCCGCAGGATCTGCAGGAACAGCGTATGGGAGGTCAGTGACGGACAGTAAGAGGGACCTTTCACAAGCTCAGAAACGCTCAGACCGCGTCGCTCGCTGACCTCCTGCGTGTTGGACAGCTCGGCCTCCAGCTCCGCTCTGCGCACCTCGCTCTGAGCTAGCTCCGACTGAAGACTCTGCATGCGCTCCGTGAGGGCGGCGATGGCGCGTTTCCCTTCCGAGAGAGAGGTCCGCGTAGCATCCAGACGGTCCTAAACACAGGGAAAAACACGACATTCGGTCCTACGCTGTCTCTCTGTGGCAGTTTCAGTTAGTGGCCTCTGGTTCTCTGCTTACCTGCAGCTGCCTGCGGTCCTGCTCCGACAAACCCAGCGTCTTCTGCAGCGTTGCCAGGCGACCCTGGGTGGTGCTGTGGGCAGCTGAGGCCTCCTGAAGGTTCTGGGCCAGGTTCTGAGCCCGGTCTCTCTGAGAGCTCTCTCCCTCCTGAGCTTTAGCCAGCAGGAGCGTCAGTCGCTCCACGTCCCTCTGCAGAGAGGCCACACGGCCCTCCCCCTCAGCCACCTTCAGGAGAACACACACACACACACACACACACACACACATTACCAAATGTCCCTCAATTTCAGAAAAACACACACACCCACACACACTACCAAATGTGCCTCAATTTCAGGAAAACACACACACACACAAACACTACCAAATGTCCTTCAATTTCAGGAAAACACAAACACACACACACACATACATTACCAAATGTCCCTGACAACACACACACACACTTGTTACCACAATGCCCTCCTGCATCAGCACAATCGCCACAGGGTCTGGCCTGCACGATGTTAGAGGTTCACTGGTGGACTCTAATCTCATTTTAATATTTTGCGGATCATAAGCAAACACTATGAGGTAGTTGATTTACTCGGAAAATGTTTCTAACATTCACCACGAGTGGGAGTGGGACACTACAGGTACCCAGATTAACATTAACACAGGTAAACATACAGTGTTGAGAGATGTGTGTTTACATTTATAGATTATTTCTATTATTATCATATATTATAACAGATAATATTACATGTAATACCGCATATGAACAGATGATCTTTATAACCTTTAAAAGTGACTTCTTGAGTAATAAAGTTGAAAGTATCTTCCACTCAAGCCCAGTAACAGAGTACAGCCCTCTGTCTACGATGGCTGTACCTGTTTTAGCGAGGCTTCATAGCGCTCCTGTGCAGTTTGGCTCTCTGCTTCCCGCTCTGCCAAACTCAGCCTCAGCCTCTGCAGTTCTCCCTCCAAACTACGCCTGCCCAGCTCCACCCTGGTGCCCCGCGCCTCTGCTGCCTCCAGAGCCTCCCTCAGCCTGCGCCTCTCCGCCTCCAGCCTGACCTCTCCTGCTCTCAGCTTATTCAGCTGCTCCTGCAGGAGGAGGTAACACAACAACATTCTATTCAAAACTGCTCCACGTATCAAAATACATGTGCAATACAAGCAAACTGGACAACAGTGAAAAATGTATAGAAAGGAAGTACAAAGGCATGATGAAGTATAATGTTGTCATAGAACAGGGATAATACATATACTGTGGACGTTTGTTGACAATTTAGGGACAATTTATAAGTCTAAACTGAGACATATAAAAGGGGTACGTGATTTTTTTAAAGCAACCACGTGCGACCCTCATTGAGGTGGATGTGGTCGTGTGTGTACCTGTGTGTGTTTCTGCTCTGTCTCTGCATTCTGAAGAGATCTCTCCAGCTCTTTGACTCTGTCAGTCAGAGCTCTCCTCTCTCTCTCCCCTCGACGCACAGCCTCCTCCTGCTGCTGCAGCAGAGCCTGTGTGGAGCTCAGTCTCCCGTCTACACCACGCCTTCCTACAGCGCGCGCACACACACACGCACACACACACACACACACACACACACACACGCAGAGTACATTTATTTATTTAAACTAAAGGATGTTTCCAAGTCCTTTTTTTTTATAGACTCTGTCATGCCTGGTTTCTGTGTGTATGTGTGTGTGATGTGTGGTGTGTGTGTGTGTGTGTGTGTGTGTATAAGGGTTTGTAGGGATTTACCCTCTTGGCACTCCTGGAGTGTATTGTTTAACTCTGTGAGTCGAGCGAGAGCAGAGTCTTTCTCTCCTGTCACCTCTTCCAACTCTCTCTGTAGCGCCCCCAGCTGGCCACGAGCCTCATCCTGCACATGCACACAAACACAAACCCAGAGAGGAGAGTTAAGGTCACGTAGCCACGCACACTGGACCAAACCACAGGATCACTCACACAGAGCAGTTATCAACACAGAACCCCAAACAAAACCAATCAGTTATTACCAATCAATTATTATTACTGTTAACCCAGAAACAATTCATACTGAACAAATATTCAATTGCAGATACATGAAAATAACAGCCTGGCACGACTGTGCCAGCAGGAACAGTTTTCTGTGAGGTAAGGATAACACATAGTGAGTATACTGTGTTCTATGTGCATGATATTCGTGCGTATATCTGACCCGCTCTCTCTGGGCCTCGCGCAGCTCCTGTATGAAGTCTCGAAGTCCACAGCGTAAAGTCTCGGGGTCGAGCTCCGGCAGTGCCACGGGGAGGGGTGTGTCCCCCCGCTCAGGAGAGAGGGGTCGTGGTATGGAGTTATCAGGGGTGGTGCTGCATGTTAAATCTGAAAATGAAAGAAAGAAAGAAATAAAGAAACAAACAAACAAAGAAACAAACAAAGAAACAAAGAAGGAAAAAAGACCACAGTTACAAATAACAACAATGCTGTACTTAAATACTGTACTGAAACAGACACATTTCTGAAATGGGGTATGGTTGTGTAATGTGAATGACTGCTTAATGTGTTACAATATAGCCTATTATGTGTGTTAACAATACCTTTAGACAATCAGCTTAAACTCAAGCAATGTATGAAACCACTATGTGTACCACAGCACATCATGGTAATGTGATCAACACGTGCGGTTCACCTTTTTGGGGAGACAGAGAGGCGTGCAAAGGGGACGCGCTCCTACGTCGGGGGACGATGCTGCTGACGGAAGAAGGGGAGCTACCCGCGGGGCTCCTGCCCCTGCTCCCTCTGCCCGCGGCCCCGATGCCCAGCGTGCGGGTGAGGGCGGACTGCAGGCTGCTCAGACGGAACTCCAGCTCCCGTCTGCCCGCCTCCGACCGCGCCAGCTCCGCCTCCGTGGCCGCCAGCCGACCCTGGGCCTCGCTGAGCTGCAGCCCCGTCTGCGCGGCCGAGTCGGCGGCGGTCTGCGCCCGCAGGGCCAGGTTCCGCGCCTCGTCCTGCAGCTTCTTCTCGCAGCCGCGCGCCTCCTGCAGCTGCGCCGTCAGCTCCCGCTCGCAGCCGCGCCAGCCGAACTCCGACTCCGCCAACCTCTTCTGCAGCGTCGACAGCTGCCGAGGAAGGGGGGGGGGGAAGTAAAGAGAGAAGAGGAGAGAAAGAGCTTTTGAGAGAGGGAGGATTCGTAAACGCGGAGATGCGGTAAAGAAACAGGGGAGAGGACCTGGACTCTGTTTTGCTGAGATGTGTTTGTGGATTAAGAGTTGCGCCGAGAGCAGTCGAAGCAAAACTTTGACTTACCTCCTTTTTCATGGAGTTCTTTGCCGTCTCTGCCTCGGTCAGCCTCTGTTTGAGAGTAAAAAGCTCCCTCCCTCTCTCCTCCTCTTTCTGCTCCTCCACTGAAAGTCGAGCCTGAAGCTCTGCCACCTCTCTCCCTTTCTGCTCCCTCTCTCCATCCAGAACCTTTACCTAAAGCAAGAGATTTAATTTAATCTCTCAGTTTATTTTGAATGATACAAAAATAAGAAAAAAAAACCATAACATTAAAACAGGAAATAGCGAGCATACACTCCGTCTCTCCGAACCAACCTGTCTGCGCAGCTCCTGCAGCTCTCTACGTGCTTCCAGTCTGGATTTCTCCACCTCCCGCAGACAGCTGCGCAGCTCAGCCACCTCCCTCTGCGAAGACGCAAGGTTCTCCTCCAGCACAGCCAGCTTCTGCTCCTTCTCCTCACACTGACGTCTCACGCTGAAATCATCATCATCACCACAGACACGTGAACAGGTCTTTCTCCACACTGCCTCTCTCCCTCACCAAACCCCTCACATACAGAACCATCCAGACACCACAAGACATATCAATAAAAAAACTGACAATTATATATATATAAAAAAAGGACAATACTCCACTTTATATTTAAAATTGTTCTCATAAGTCAGTATGAAGAATGGTGAAGATTAAGGGCTTTGCCGGGATTACTTTCAAACTAATTTTTTTTTGTGTTCTCCAACACTCACTCACTGAAAGCTTTTCCTGAATAAGCTCCATCACTGGGACATGCCTGCTGCCTCATATACCTAATTATACAATTCAACACTGAACACTGAAATTTGTCAAAAAGTGTGTTGAACAGAAACGAAGTACAACAAATTATATGAACATGATTGTAAATTCAACAGACAGAAGTAAAATCAACTTCGTTATCCACTAACTCAAAACTGCAATTGTATCGATTAATATTTACCTGACTTTTTTCATATGACTAGTTGATAAGATTTTATACTATTCTTATACTAGCCATTCACGTAGTCTCTCTACCCTGCCTCCAGCCTTACAACGAAACATTTCTCCCAACCACCCAATGTACTGATAGGATGACAAATCATTGAATATTAGTAATCACTATAGTTATCAATCGGTATAATGTGAATGAGCCTTGAGACCCAAAACAGCAAAATGGTCACATGCAGGAGAGACTTTAATTTCAATTCTTGATAAATGTGACTGTGGTGCAACAAATGAATATATTCTAATTTACTGACGTAGAAAAGAACGTCTGAGGTTTCACGCCCTCTACCTGATCCGTTCACTCTCTGGAAAAGACCGACTGACGTTTCATGCCCTCTACCTGATCCGTTCACTCTCTGGAAAAGAACGACTGAGGTTTCACGCCCTCTACCTGATCTGTTCACTGTCTGGAAAAGAACGACTGAGGTTTCATGCCCTCTACCTGATCTGTTCACTCTCTGGAAAAGAACGACTGAGGTTTCACACCCTCTACCTGATCCGTTCGCTCTCTGGAAAAGAACGTCTGAGGTTTCACACCCTCTACCTGATCCGTTCACTCTCTGGAAAAGAACGACTGAGGTTTCACACCCTCTACCTGATCCGTTCACTCTCTGGAAAAGAACGACTGAGGTTTCACGCCCTCTACCTGATCCGTTCACTCTCTGGAAAAGAACGACTGAGGTTTCACGCCCTCTACCTGATCTGTTCACTGTCTGGAAAAGAACGACTGAGGTTTCATGCCCTCTACCTGATCTGTTCACTCTCTGGAAAAGAACGACTGAGGTTTCATGCCCTCTACCTGATCTGTTCACTCTCTGAAAAAGAACGACTGAGGTTTCACCCCCTCTACCTGATCCGTTCACTCTCTGGAAAAGAACGTCTGAGGTTTCACGCCCTCTACCTGATCCGTTCACTCTCTGGAAAAGAACGACTGAGGTTTCACCCCCTCTACCTGATCCGTTCGCTCTCTGGAAAAGACCGACTGAGGTTTCACCCCCTCTACCTGATCCGTTCACTCTCTGGAAAAGACCGACTGAGGTTTCACGCCCTCTACCTGATCCGTTCGCTCTCCGCAGCTCTGAGTGCTTCTCTCAGCTGGTTGTTGGACTGGCTCAGCGTGTCTCTCTCTTTAGTGACATCACAGAGGGAGCGCCTCAACTCCACAGAGTCCCGCCTGTGCTCCTCCCCTGCGTCGCGTGTCTGGCACAAACGCTTGTCAATCTCCATGAGGTCCCGCCTCGCGTTGTCACGGCTCTCCTCGCTGGCGGCGAGGGCTGCCCTGCATTCCTCCAGCTGCGTGGGGGAAGAGACGACCAGCAGGGTTCACAGGGCGTGTTAAAGTGTCTGGGGGAGAAAAAGAGAACGCGGCACAGAGAACGCTCACCTCTTTCAGTGCAGCATCTGCTCGTGTCTGGTGGTCTGCGCATGTTTCCTGCAGTCTGCGCAGATCCCGGCTGCGGCCGCTGACCAGGTCCTCTAACTGAGAGCGCAGCTCCTGGATCTCCCCGTTCAGAGTTCCAACGGTGGCCTGGAAAGACGTGAAGAAGAGATAAGAACCAGTCGGGAGACGACCCTCTCGTAAATTCGCGATTGTGATCATTTGAGTCGTTTTCAGATTATATAAGACTAACAGCCTGCTCTCGAAGTCATACAGTGAGATATGAAATCACGTTACACTGAATTAAATCACTAACGGGGTCACACAGGCAGATACTCACGACCTTATGACTTAATCTAGACTGTAAACTACCACGTAATCATATGTAACTCATTTTGAAGTCCATTTAACACAGACACATGAGTTTATAAGTCAATCTGACCCTCTCCTGGTCTTTGAAATGCGCTGCTTCTCTGGTCAGCCGCTCTGTTTCCAACACTGACGCGCTCAGCTCCGCCTGGAGAGCAGAAATCCTCTCAGACAACACGGCCTTCTCTGTCTCTTTCAGGGACAGGGCCTGGAGAGCAGAGACACAATCAAATCAAGGTTCCAATTACAAATGAAGTGCAATGAAAGCGACGCACTCACACTGTTCACCACAAAATGTGTTGTTACTGTAACTTCTACTCGTGGGTTGTAGGACATAAGCGGTGTTTACAGTTCATGTTGACACGTTCCCCTAGTGTTCACATGTGGCTCTAACCTGCTGTTTTTCGGTTTCAGCCTGTAGCAGGCTCTGATCTCTCTCGTGCTGCAGGCTTCGTAACTCCTCCCGCAGTTCCTCCTTTTCCCTCTCCGCCCTGTGGAGCTGCTCCTCAGCCTCCTTTCTGAGACGACGCAGTGACCCCTCCTGCTCGACCTCCAGACTACGGCGCAGGGCGTCCTGTTTTTTTTTTTTTTAATTTTAAACAGTTACCTTAGACAGTCCATCAGGACACGGCATAATACACAGTCATTAGCCTGGAATCAGCAAACCTCCAACATTAGGTTAGTATAGGAGTTTCATTAAGTTCTCAAGACAGTGTGAAACTTTTTTTTATTTTAATTGAAGAGAAGCGATACAAAAATACATCGGGCCAAAGAAACATAGTTTAACTTGATACACATTTAGGTATATGAACAAATTAAGAAGTGCGAAACTTGCTGTATTGTATTCTATGAAAGTAACACATAGACATTTTGTATGAGCTCAGAGATAACACAGTTATCATACACATTTTACCACAGTAATATAGCGAGTAAACTACCCCCTGACCTAAACTACCACTGCAGCTGATAAATAGTCTGGCTACTTACACAAAGCTTGGTCAGAAAGCCCTTACCTTTTCTGCAGTGAGTCTCTCTAGCTCCTCCTGGTGGTCATTAAGGAGACTGCGCATAGCTTGCTGAGCCTCCTGTTGGGCAGCATGCAAGGCCTGTTTGAGAGCCTCTCTTTCTCTCTCACTCTGAGTCAGGGCATTCTCTCTGTCAGCACGCAGTCGCTTCAGCTCCACTGCATAGTACCGGAACAGAGACGACATCACACACAATGAGATCAGTCTCAACTATAACAAAATAAGGCCGGTCTGACTTAGTGTTACACATGATTCATTTAAATCATCTGTCTTTGAGTTCTATCAGATCTGACTGTGTCACCATATCCATCTATACTGACATTTAACTCTTGGCTATCTACGCTATAAGCAAGTTCTTCATGCTGACACAGATTACAAATCCCCATCTTAATCCCAACTGTCCTTCACCATTCCCTACCGATATGCTGTTAACTTGTTGTAATCCAATATGTTTACACATCTATCAGTGTAATATCTTATTTCCATGTGTCTGAATCGCTGTATCTGCTCCTCCACCTGCTGTGCTCTCACTGCGCAGCCGCAGATTCTGGTTCTCAGTCTCCAGCTGCTCTCTCCGGGACTCCAGCTGCAACAGCTGCTGCTGCACCTCAAACAGACTGGTCTCCAGAGCCTCTCTCTCCGACCTGCGCAGAAACGCTCGTCCCTTACACATATCCTCACACAATCAATGCAACACAGCAGAAGACTTCCAAACTTGGCTTGTCATTAATCTTTCTCATTCAGTAGTTTCTATCTTACTCAAAGATGTATTAGCCTTTTCAAAACTTTGGCCGCAACACTGCAACACAGTATATGGAGAAACATACGAATGACATACGGGTCAGTGTTAATATTTGAAGGATCCAAGTTTGACACTCCAGTTTGTCTTACCTGAAAGCAGCCAGCTCCTCTGTGAGAGAGGCGTTCTCTCTCTCAGACGCCGTCAGCTGAACCACCAGCCCCGCCCTCTCCCGAGCTAGCTCCGCACGGCTACGTCCGACCTCCTCTAGGGCCACGCCTTGTCTTTCTCCTTCCCCACGGGCCAGGCTCAACTCCGCCCCCAACGAGCTCACCTCCCCACACAGCTAGATTTGAAAGACGACTCACCGTTACCAACCCAGAATCACACGTCATCAGTGCATTTAATTTCAGAAGTGGAAATGCAACCTTTTGGAGATGGGTACCTGAGTCACTTTGTCCTGCAGTTTGACCCTGTCTGCTCTCACCATCTGAATCTCTGTCTCCAGCCCCACCCGAATAAGCTCCGCCTCCTGAAGGGACTGCTGGAGAGCCAGCCGGGCGGAATCCAGCTCCAGCCTGTCCTGCTCCAGTCGGACAAGCTCGTCTCTAATGGTCAGCTTCTCCTGCTCCGCCTCCCGTTTCTGGGAGAGCAGGAGGTTCTTTTCCTCCTCCAGCTGAGAAGTGACAGATTGGGTATTTAAAAGCAGGATTTAACCTAGCATTTAGGTGCACACTAAGTCTTTGTGACATCTTTGTGACATCTAATGTGAATTTATCTCCGGGCTCACTGTGCACAAGGATGTGACGGTGAACCTCCAAAAGAGTGTAGAATTTCCTTTCCAGTGTGTTGAGTTGAAAATGTCATTTTGTAGAGGTTACATAGTTTTGGTCTAATACCTGGATGATGACGTTGTTGAGGTCAGACTTGTCCTGGGCCAGGCCCTCGTTGAGACTGCCCATTTTGGCCAGAGAGTCCCGCAGTGCTGCCTCCTCAGAGTGGAGTTTATTTACCAGGAGGGACAGCTCTGCATTACTGGATTCAGCCTAGAGCCAGAGAGAGAATTAAAGAATTAAAGTGAATCAAGCCAAACAAAGAATTAAAGAATTAAAGTGAATTCTACTGTGTGTAAACATGGATATTTTAATGAAGATAAACATCGGTAAAAAAAAAACAAAAACAAAAACCCCAGTACTCTCAAGGCACAGAACAAGCAAGCACTTATGTAGGTACAAATCAATGATACACCACGCTTTACTTCTGACAGATACATTTCAGGTAGCAATTACTAATAGTTGCATCTTTAAAATGATCTTTAAAGAGATTTAACAGACAGAGATAGGCTTGCTCACGTGTCATAAAACATCAGACAAAAAAATGAATGAATGCAGAGAAGAGGCAGCGTGTTGTGTCTTACCCTGGCCAGAGACTCAGTGAGCTGGGCCTTCTCTCCCTCCAGAAGCTGTTTCTCCACCAGACTTTGCTGCTGAGCCTCCCTGACGGCAGACAGCTCCGTACGGAGAGAGGACGCTCGACTCTCACTCTGCTCCCACTGCCTTTGACTGACAAGAGGAGAGAGCCTTCAAAAACAACTTCGGTTTCGTCTATTCAAACGACAGCCTCAGCATTCTTCCCTGTCCTCGGCCAAAGAATACCCTCATTTGACTCGACGTCCGCACTCAGCATCTTCAGCTGTTATTACTTCATTCCTACTCATAATATCACCAATCCTGTGACACAGGGATTATTTCAGCTAAATTTACAGATTGACCTAAGGACTCACGTTTTCTCCGTCTCAGCTTTGACTCGGTCTCTGTCCTGAATGGCTGCTTCTTTTTCCTCACTCTCACGATCTTTCTCTCTCTGAAGAGAGGTCAGCGCCAGCTGCGCTTTATCGCAGTCCAGCTGCAGAAGCTGCGCTTTCATCTGCGACGCCTGCAAAGCTTTTTCCAAACCGTCCTTGTCGCTGAGAAAAAGATGAAGAGGAGTGAAAATGTGAGAGTCTTGATACTTATTGATCTTTGTTTCTGTGTGTAGGTTTGTCTTTACTCCATGTCACTATGTCAGCCAACACAACACAGGTTACTAAGAAGTTAATATTAAGCACATGTAAGTGCTCTCTCTGTAGGTTTACGTACATGACCAGTGTGTCTCTATCTTGCCGAAGACGATCTCTCTCCCTCAGAGCAGTCTCTCTCTCTCTTTGGGCGTCATCTCGCTCTCCCTGCAACATCTGCATACGCTGCTCCGCCTCCCGTTTGCCTGACTCCGCCTCTCCAAGCTGCCTGCGCAGCTGCTGCACAGACGATTGTGCAGAAAGCAGACGCCCACGCATTTCCTGCAGGTTGAAGCATAGAGATCTTGGGAAGAGAAAACTCACAGAACAACATAAAATATGAGAAGCAAAGAAAACGACAAGACACACAACGATTACTGGACCAACCGACATCAACTTGCTACCTTGTTTGATAACTTGTTATTTATAGCTAGAGTGGAGATTATTTATTGCTATTCAGCTCTGCGGATGAGATGCATCTGGAAATGCTCCAAATCCTCACCTGCAGCTGGAGCTGTTTGCTGGACACAGCTGAGCGCAGGGCTGAGAGACTAGCCTCTGAAGGTAACAGGGAGGAGGATCGACATGGTGACAAAGATCGCCGTGGTGATGAGGGGCGGTGAGGGGAGGACGAACGCAGCAGGGGCAACAGAGATGCAGCTGGGCTTTCTCCCTCCCTGCCATCTCCCTCTGTGGCAGACATGAATATCCCAGAGTCACCATCTGACAACACCGCCTGTAAAAAGTTTTTATGAGAGGTTTGTTTTTCCGGTTTTTATTTATCAAGGTTTATGAAACCGGAGTAACGTAATGTTTTAGACCTGTAGTTTGTGAAGGTGTACAACATATAGCTAACCTGAGGCAACATGTGTACATGATACTAGTCATGTAGTGTGTAAGGACCTCTTTTTAGACTAGTTTATTTACTTTTTTCCTTGTGCAGTTTACTTTTTTCCTTGTTCAGTACTGCTGAAATGGTTTTGATGTTGTCTGTGGTTTGCGAAAAAGCTGTGTTTGTCCCGGGTTACCTGGGCGATATCTCTCAGAGTGTCCAGCAGAGCCTCAGTGTGTGCTCTGAGAGCCTGCAGGTCTGTCTGTTCATCACCACTCTGCTCCTGTAACCACGCAACACCACGCCCATATGAGAGGGAATTCATTCATAAAAAACAAATCAACACCGTCTATGACTGAGAGCATTTTTAATGAAATGGGTCTAGGAAAGAGACGCGAGCTACTCAAGAGTCGGTGTCCGGATACCTCAAGCCTCCTGGTGAGAGAGGCCAGGTCCTGCTCCCTCTCCTCCGCCCGAGCTTTCAGCCTCTCCACCTCCCGCACCGCATCCGCCAGCCTGAGCATGGAGGGAGAAATACAGTGTCACCCATTTCATGAGGATACAACAATAAATTAAATCACACCACCTCAATTCTTTCACAAGGCCAGCTCTCACTGAGTGAAGAGCTCTTCCACATGCAGTGACAGGAAGATGTGATTACTGTGAGAATGCTAACGGCGCGAACCACACCATGCAGAACCGGGTTTAGTTCTCAGCACAAATGTTTACTTCACCTGTAAACTGTCAGCTCTTACTTCAGCCACTGGCATTTGTCAAGAAGTTGGTACAAACACAACAGAATTCAGGGCTTATCAACTGAACCAAATGGAAATAAAGTAAAAATGAAAATTTTTTTGTAAATGAACACACTCTTTCTATACAGCATGGAGAAACTGAGAAAAATAATACAATTAAAGTATTAATAATTTGCTTCAAAATAACAACCAGAATAGTAAGATATCTACCATTACCATCCCAAATTCTGATTATATCGAGCCCTTAATGTCATGTATACAAATCGAACGTAAAATCGGTGGGTCCTGAAGCACGGTCATCAGTCCCTCAGACCGACCTGGCGTTCAGCTCCGCTCGCTCCGAGTCACTTTTGGCCTGTAGAGTCATCATCTCGGTCACTTTGTCCCGTAACTGCTCCTCCAGCTGTGCCCGCTGGACCACCTCCCGCTCCAGCGCCAGGGAGGCCCCGTCCTCGCGGCTCCGGAGGGCGGCACACAGCCCGGCGCAGGACAGCTGGGCAGACTGGGATGCCCGCGCCAGCTCATTCCGCATGTTAGAAAGGTCCCTGTGACAGGTCAGGAGAGGACAAGGGAGAGCAGAGGGGTCGTGTTGTTAAGGACGCGCAAAAGTCGATTAGCTTCTATTTGAACTCTGGCTTTTTACAACTGCAACCAAAGAAAATAGTCGTAAAAAAGACTGAATACATCTAAAGTTACATATAACGCCAGCGAAAGCTATATTCCTCCCTGGAGCATCAATTTATAATATAAAAGAGGTTTGCTAGTCAACTAAACTAGTGTTACTCTATAGAGCTCGTCGTAATCCATGTTTGTCAACAGAGCTGTAATGTTATGTCTATCAGACCTCTCAGTGGCACTCTTCAGTTCACAGACATGCCTCCGGAACCCCACCACCTGTCGCCATAGACACAGCAAACGGCTGTGCTCACTGCTGAAGTAACTGTGGAAAGACTGGAGAGGAGGGTGGAGCCGTCTTTAAGGATGGAACAACTAGTTCTGAGGCAATGGTGAGGCAAAGAAAAGTCCGGAAACTATTCAAAGCACTCAGTGAGTAAACATTTAATACACAGAGGAGGTATCATCTCAAGGAATTTATTAGACTGAAATTAAACGACTACTGTGGAAGTCGCAAACAGACAGAGTCAGGACCAGGTCCTGTTTGTCTTGAAGGCAATACAATAGGGTCAGTATTAACGGGGATGCAGGGTAATTACATATTTGTTACCTCTTCTTCCCTTCTCCAATCAGATTCTTTCTGCTCAAGCTCTTCTCTGGCTTTTGTCCAATCAGCGGTCAAACGGCGTATGTCCTGACTAAGCGCCTCATTGGCCAGTCCAGCCTGCTCAAGCTGTTCTCTCAGCATGGCATTCACCGCAGAGAGACTGCTACTTCTGCTCAGGACAAAAGGGGAAATTAACATCTTCACAATACAAATAGATTCATGAACCAGCAACACTTTATGCTCAGTTTTTTATAACAGTATCTGTTCCCATCAGAAATTTCCCCAAAACAAGACAAAAGAAAATGTTGAACTAAAGTCTACCACTATTCATCACAGTAGCTATTCTAGTAACCACTGGCTTAAAAATCTCTCACAGTATCTCAGCATCTGTTTTTATCTATGTGTTTCCATCTCACTGAATGACAACTATACAGCAGAACTCTGTTCTGAACTGTAACACAAAAGTGCTTAGTAAAATATTATAACACATAAATAATGCCAATCTTTAACAGCCGCTGGATGTGTCTCTCATCGCTCACCTCTGTTGCTCCTCCTCCAGTCGAATTAGAGCCGTCTCAAGGTCACTGCCAGGCTCCTCTTCCTCTCGTCGATGCCCGTTGCTGGACATGTCACAGCGCCCCTGATTGTAAGAAGAAAAATGCGACTCAGAGACCACAGTCATTCAGAAAGTACACAAGCACATTGTTATGTGAAACTGTATGGAGTATCTGTCTTAAGTGGCTCAGCTAAAGCCAACTACAGGCAGCTACTCACACTGAGCCTGTGCTGCTCCAGTTCCGATGACTTTTCCAGAAGAGACTGTTCCAAATCACCACACTTCTTCTTATACTGCAGAACCTGCACATTTACACGAAGAACAGAGAGCACTACAAGACGCTCAGAGACATCCGAGCTGTGAAACAGCGTCCAGGTCTCTATTTACGAATGATCTAAATCAATATCTATTCCTTTTCCGTTTTTAAAATCATCCAGACATTTACATTGGCATAAAAAAAAAAATCCTCTAAATCTACATTAAACCAATTTCAGTTCATCAGAAATGATGCAAGCCTTACACTGGTTCTCAGTGCTTACACATTATTAATAGTAGAGCTTTAATCCTAGAGTCAGGACCCCCCCCTCTCTGATCCTATTACAACAGATCTTGGGAAGGTACCTTGGCCTGGAGCTTCTGCACCAGTTGTGCCTGTCTCTGCTGTCCCTCTTGGTAAGCGGTGAGCTTGCGCTTGTAGGCGGCTTGCTCCTCGTCCAGTCTTCTGCGCAGGTCCAGGTTCTGCTGGGCCAGGCTGCGGGACTCTGGAGAGTCATGGTCCCCTTCTCCAGTCTCCAAACGTAGCGCCTGCTCCAGCTGAGCACACATCACGCGACAAAAACGTAAGAATGGACGGTCAAGGGTTTATGGTTTAGAATGAAATCAGAGATTTTTTTTTATATATATATCCTAAAAGCACAATACGTCTGATATGTCGTAATTCGTCAGTTTGTTTATGTCTGAATCTGCTACAAATTCAATGAGAATAGAATGTACAACCACAGAAGTTTGAAAAGAATTGTCTCACTTGTTTGTCAAGAGCTATGGACACGGTTATAAAATGCTGACTCAAGATTTATATTATACAAATGTACGTAATATATACACACATACAGAGTGTACAATTCCCTGATTGTCTGTTTGAATGAAACGATGCTCTACTACACTGGTCTAATATCCTTAGTATAAAATTTAAGCAAATCAAGAATTTCCTATAAAACCTTGGAATAAATTATGAGCACCGTGGAATGTAGGGTGTGTGTGTTGCACTGCTATAGTAAATAGACAATGAAGGGTTAATGGAGGCACTAAAGCTCATCTCCATGGAGACTGCTACCGAGCAATGATAAACATACACTTGTTTCCATAGGACCCTTTACAGGACCCCAGTGAGACTGCCTTTTGAAAAGCCTGTCAACATTTTACAGACAGCCACCAAAACATGCCAAAATGTCATTACTACTTCTAATGCAATTCTGACACTCCATTGCCAGTGCATACACAAAAGGTGTCAGAATGTAAAATCTAATCTATTATTTGTTTTCTGATTTCTTTAGCTTTGCCAGCTGATTTAAGATTAGCTTTCCTCAAGCACAATAGTAACAACAACGATAAAGGAATCAAATATAAAAGGCAACTGCATTCCTGGGGTCTTTAATGTATCCTCTAAAACCTAAATCCCCATATCCCCCCTGAAGCCCCTGTTTACAGTCACCAGGGGTGACAAATGCTATGGCAACATGCCACTTCACTTCATTCCAAACCCCCGTAACCAAGGAGATCAGTCAGTCTTTCACTCAGAGTCAGACAAAGAAAAATCACAAAAAAAGAAAATGAGAATTTGCATTCATCTGAAGGGATTCAAGCAATGGTTAAAAAACACCCTCCCTTTCCAAGCACAAATCTTTGTGGAGACAAGAAAAGTGAGCTCAGTATGCGTGTACATTAAACAAAAAGGCCAAAGTACCTAATAATTAAAGGAATTAGTGAAAAGCACTCTTTTTTCCCTCTCTGCCTCCACCATGTTCCTCACCCTTTCACTAATGGCACTGTATTTGATGGCCAGTTCATCGCGGTCTGCACGGCTGTGGGCAAGCAAATCTTCCAGCCGACCGAGCTCACTCTGCAGCATGCGATTCTCCTCCTGGAGGGACAGGACAGACGACATCGCTCCGGCTGTTAGGGCGTAGCAGGGAGAGGGAAAGTTAGATGCGTTTTTGTGGTGTTCTGTTTTCTGTACCAAAAAGAGAACCGTGTTACTAAGACTCAAATTCTGTCAGACTGGTCACTCACTGCTATCGCTGAGGTTTTTGGTCACAATCTCTCGGACTCGTGCGGGTAGACAAGTTGGCGGGGCATCTGGGGAAGCTCCACGAACCGTCAGCCTCTTTTCCTCAGACAGGACACTCTCCTCCAGCCTCTAACAGACACAATCACACGTGAGGCACACGCAATGCAATTCACTACTCAAAAATAAAGAAACAGAGAAAGGCAGTGAGAGCTGGTTTGGATGCAAAGCTGAGACATTCTTGGAATTTGTTTCTTAGGACCTTAGGGCTGGGTAGTGTGGACAGGTGGCAAATCAGCAGTGACTTCTGTGAACCGCTGAGTCATATATTTAGAACAGAACATGTAATGGTGCATGGGAGAGGAAGGAGGTGACACATTTACAACAACAACCTGCAGCTTTTGTCGAAACAAACAAACAAACACACAAAAAAACAAAAAGTAAAATAAACATTAAATCGTAAAAGTATGAAAATGTCAACAGCAAATGAGCGAATTTCGTTTAAAGATTAAAGCCTGCGGTTGTAAAAAATACGCATAACTTGCAGATTTCCTCACTAAAATAGCGGTAATGTTATCACCTGTATAACTGCCTCCAGTTTTGAGTCTGCGCTGGGGTCTCCCGAGTCGCTCATTAAGACACTAGGTTTTGTACGATGGCAAAAGCAGCAAGTCCTTCCTCACTGACCTGTACTTGGGAGGTTGCGTTCCCGTAGGATTAACCGCGCGCAATGTATTTCTTGGACAAACAATGGAAACAAGCTATCATAAACATCATCTCAAGCTGAGAGTACAAATTTAAGGTTCAGTCTAAATTAAATTGTTCCAGTGCGCATTTAGTCTTCCTCCTTCTAACAGGAGCCTTGCTCCACTCCGAAGCACTGGGACCGACAGAGTGAGATTCAGGACACAAGGATTAGTGCAGGATTTAACCCCCCCCCCCCCTACTCTGGCTGTAATTTGCACCTCAGTCTTTTTACCGCATCAGGGCTTTCGCTTTCCCTTTCTCGAAAGCAGGATTCTATACCGCGACACCCGAAATACCCGAAAACGAAATATTATCTAATGCATCTAAACTGGATGCTAAGTAAAAATCTAAATGGGCAATCAAGGTTATTAACTGAATTCAGTGAGATTAAATCATAGCTTTGTAGAACTCCACACACAGGATGTGTACATATGTTCTGTTCATTCACACTCTCTGATTGCCTTCTGCTAATTAAATGGAACAGTCAAGATAAGCCAAAAAAAAATCGGGAACAGAAAAAAAATCCGGCTGCGTCTTCTTAATAAACAACTAATAATGATGAATAATGAATTCGAAGAGTGTATAATTTTGTCTGATCAATATAAGATCTTTTTATGAACGGAAATGTGCAGCAATAATGGAGAGCTAGTCTTTAAATGCCTGTTAGCGAAGAGCTGTCACATATATTTGTGGTGCGAACCACTGAAATGTAAAGATGAATTCATATATTGGCTGGTGAATAGATATAGTCGATATGAATGTGCTTTGTGCTTGATATCTGTATTCTTTGTGGAATTCCATTCAGTGTTAATAATTAGAATGTTCCTCTTCTCCGAGACATTAAAAGACTAAGCAGAAGGCTAATAGGAACTGAATACATTTTGGCCTAACCGTCATAAACATGGTAGACCACACATTGAGGGCCCCACCTTAGAAGCCAAACCCTCACAACCACTTCAATTCATCCATCACCATGGAAATAGACATATAAGCAAAGAGGAGAGTCTCCAGTGTCAGAGCCAGATTCCAGCTCCATTGCAGACCCCAAACGGACATAAACACCAATACTCTCTAAAATAAATAAGTGTTCACTACTGGTGTGTTGGATGGGTTAAATGCAGAGGACAAATTCACTGCTCACTGTTCACAGTGTGTGTGCGCAATCACTGAAACTTAATTTAAAAAAAAAATTAAGTAATACACTAATACATTAATGATCCTGATATGACAGTGTACTATTTTTTGGTGTCCACAGCCGAAAGCCACTATTTGTTTTGTTTACCTGTGATGCCCCCTTGTGGCTCTGTGGGTAATGCAGGCTACTAACTGCAGCAGCCACCCAGCTAACAATAAACTTGAGTCTTTTGACTGAGTGTGATCATGTAGTCATTGCTACATGTGAAAGATCACCTTATCAAAACTTCATCTAAAAGACTGAGGTATGTCAATAGCCAGCTCTTTTGTCTGACAGTGAAAGAAACCTCTACTCCTGGAATATCTCGTTCTTTTGGCTCTGCCACATCGATGGGGAAAAAAGAATAAGTTAGCCTACATATATTATAAGACTATGAATAAATAAAAACAACAGCTCTTTCAGCTTTTTTAAGCGGTTGCACAGATTGAAAAGTGTGATTTGCCGTTTTTCGCCTCCAGTTGCCCCACAACATGATAGAGGACCAAAGTATCACTCCTGCACCACTCCTTGTGAAACAATGTAGTGTAGTTCGCTTGTCGTCACAACCGCTACATTGTGGTAAATCAGATCAAGCAATCACATCATTTTTGAGTTGGGTTGTTTCTGTAACCATCTGCCGTAGCTAGCGGGTAATTATTATCTTAGCCGGGTTACGATCAAATAATATTTTAAACAACCTCCTGCCTTCTTTTACCATCCAACATATTTACAATCCACCAACACGACATTGGAACTGATAAAAGTGGTGCTCTTCATGTAATATGATATAGGGGCTTGCTTCCTCATAAGCGAGCTAATACTTGTGATGCATGCAGGCACAAGCTACTAATGCCAGAAGCTAGTCATTTCAGTTCACATAGCTTTATATTAGCGATGCAAACTTTTGCACGAGCATAACGAGAAGAATCTTACCCAGTGTAGAAATGGGATAAACCGCAAGGTGTCAAACACGTGAACATCTTATATATGACACTATGCATGTGGCGCCTTTGTATGAAACTGTTTGGTTTAAAACAGGATCACACATCATGTATCCCGATTCGTTGAGTGTTGTTCCGAGTCTTTTCCGGGGAGGGACTATGTATCTCTGTACAATCGCTCAAACTGTCACAAAAGCTTCGTTCCTAAAGTATCACTGGAGTCATGAAACTGAACGTTTAAAGCGCTGTAGTCCAAACTGAGCCCGGTGAGTCCTCCTGGCGTTGAAAATATTGTCTTGGGAATTAGCACAGTGCGCAATTGGGTAGACCACTGTCTTTCAAAGGTGTCCACTTAAGGCGCCCCGGCAATTAAACTTCTTAAAACACATACTCACACACATTCTGAAATCTCTTCCTTTGACACCGGGTAGAGGAATGAAGTGAGACAACTATACTTACATTACGGCCCTTCAGCTGATTGCCCTTCAGACGAATTACTAAGGCATAAAAAACCATAAACACAGTTTACACCATGGAGACATCTACAGCAACCCCACACTAACTGTGCCTCGGGTCACTAAGGAAAACCATGAGAAGACAACAGTGTGTCAGATCTACTAATACTGTAATACTATATGCAGTTCATTGTGTCTATCATCTTAAATACTTGCTCAAAATGCAATCAAGTACATTTTGTTCCTAAAGATTATTTGTAAACCCTGGTGTGCCTTAAGGTGACACTGCTTCAAAGTGTTTATTAATCCATATAACCTCAATATCCTCTTTACAGCGTCAAGACACTGATGTTCATATTTAATGCTGAGCTATGCCTGGATGGCTTAGCATTTTGAAATGTCTCGCTTTTATCGCAGCTAAATTAATACATAATCACATAAATGTGAGGAAAGTCACAACAGGAAAAGAAGTTTATTATTTACATATAAATGTAGCTTTACATTTTATACAGGTATTTTGTTTAAAAGGCACTCGTGGCAAATGCTCCAAAATCTAAACCCATTATCTCACTTTAACTGATCCTATCCACTTTAAGGCATTTGATGGGGAGGTGGCTCGGGTAAAGAGGAAACAGTCATTTTGGTACAACTTGTAAACAAATATAAAAACACACAAATCTTCAAATTCACTACCATGAGAATGAAATGATCTAAAGCTCAGTATAGCCTTTTTTTTCACTCCGTTTGTGAATAAAACAAGGACTTGAGATTATGCTGTAGTCAGTCAGGCTATAATGCCTTTAACCTAAAAGAATATCTCATAGAAATTTGTCTGAGACATTGCCTCAGAAAGACTTTTTGATCTCTACAGACTGAGAGAGTGAAAAAAGAAAAGCATTACTGCAGCACTGAGTCGAGCATTTAAAAAAACTACAAGACCAAGATCTCCTAGAGCCAACACTGCAGATCCCCCCCCCCCCCCCCCCCCCACACCCCCCCACACACACAGTGTCCATTACACAGAATGAGCACAGAATTCAGGAAAGACAAACTGACCATAACATAACACCTTTTCACACTCCCCTCACGATAAACACAAAAGAGACTAAAACGTTCAAAATCCCAAGAAAAAAGAAAAATCACTGGTTTGAGATGATGTCTGAGAGAAAAAAAAACAGAGATGAAGTCTATAAAAGATGGAAAGAAATGAAGTGACAGAAAGAACAAGTGAAAGGGGGCCACGGGAGGACGATCATTCTCTATCACTGTGAGAAATCTAGGAAGAGTCATAGTCGAGGCCGAATGTGTGCCTCAACATGTAGGTAAGTTATTAGTTTAAAACAATATGGAATGCACAATGTTTACCTGAGGAGACAAGAGAAAAATCACCACACTCAGGTCTAGAAACTCCATCAAAATGACAACAGACATATAAAGTCACAGCAACTGAACCCATACATTAACAGACACATAAAAGACCACATGAACTTATTTATACTTCAAATCAAGAAAAGAGGGAGCCATCCATTATGGTCTCTTCAGATTGCATAGGAAAAAAAAAAAACTTTTTCAAATACTAGACTAGACATCTTTGTGTCACTGAAACTAAGAGCTGGTTAACTGTGAATATGTGTGTCTGAAAGTTCATGTTGATGCAATAAAGTAGTTCCATTGTCTGTTCTGTAGAAACAGTCCACTTGTATCCCCACATTATTAATCCATTTCTCCTCCATACTATTACAGTGATGTGAGGACCAGGACTTGTTATATGTCTGTGTGTACTGTTCTTCAAACACCTAAAATTGCACCCATCCTGATTTCACAGTGTCCTGACTGGAGCTGTAAAGAAAGGCAAGTAAAGGCAGAAAGAAATAAGTATGGTAGGGCATTTGATTTCATAAACCTTCCTCACATTCAATGCCAATGAAATGAAATATGCTATTTCGATGTCGTACAAGACATAGTTAAGTGTTTTGTAACTGTCTGTGTATTCAAATTTCCAAGGTCAAGTGAATACATTTAATCAAATCTGAATTCTAAGAGGAACAAAAGAAATGGTTACAATAAGAAGGAGAAACAGGAACTGGACCTGACCTGGTACCAGCAGCAGTGAAGTCTCCCCACAGGTCCTGAGTAGGCTGAGCTGGGGCAGAGGGGGCAGAGGGGGCTCCAAAATCAAGAAGTGTACCTGAGAAAAAAAAATATTGTTTGACACTCTTATAATTTATCATTTAGGTATTACCAACATTAAGATCAAAGATGCACTGCCAACATTGGGCTATGACACAGTCTTACAAGTTCAACTGTTGCAAGACTACTTTTCACGATGAATCCGATACACCAGACTTGTTTCATCTCTCATTGTGAAGCACAATGGAAGTGTTATTTGACTCTGGTCTTTTTACAGTACTGCTGCACTGAGCTGGACTCACTTGTATTGGGCTGTGTGGGGGCTGCTGACTGAGGTGCTCCTGGGGGTGGGAGAAGGCCTCCACTCTTCACACCAGGAGGTGGAGGGAGAAGGCCACTGCCGGCTGGACGGGGTTTGGCTGCTCCTGCTGTAGCTGTGTCTTTCTTCTTTATGTTCTGATATAAGAAAAAAAAAAAATTAATTCTTCCCGCCTGTCAAGTTGTGCCCCACACATCTCGTGCCTCTCCCAACTCTTATCTCTTACCCCAATGTTGATTTTGATGGTCTGGCCCTCTTTGAAGCCCAGGTCCAATTTGGGTCCTGCACTGAAATTAGCCTCTTGTTTTGCCAGCTCACTTTCCTGTTTAACCCATCTAAGGGAAGCCGCAGCAAAAAGGAAATAAAAGCAGTGTTTTTTTTTAAGATGCTGGATAGGCAATAGCTACAAAAGTGAGGGTTAAGTTCCTTTTATTTCAGGATACAGTTTCGTCTTCTTCATTTTTAGTTAACAGAGTTAAGACTGTGCTAAAGGGTGAATTCAAAGATCTGTGAGCATGTTTTTAAATGTACAAGTATCTTAATGCTGAATTGTTCTTACATTGCTCTTAATCAAACTACAGTAACATAATGAGAGCCACGAGTCAGGTAGTAACTTGACTCACTTAAAGTGGTCCTGTAATGCCACATTGAAATCAAAGGAATCTCCACGGTCTGCAAAACCAAGGCCGATAAACGCATGACGCCCTGAAACAGCGGAGGCAACGAGAGAAACAGAAGGAAATACATATTAGTGAATTTACATGTTTTGGACTATGCCCAGTTTTGTGCTAAGATCATTCATTTATTGTGACCAACATATGACTTTTGTTCAGTTTCAAAAGGTGAATACCTAACGTAACCCAAAATCAAAAGCCCGAGTACCAGCCATGTACAGAATAACTCAGGGTTATGTAGGATAAACCTGATAGGTCTTCTGTATTTAAGACATAGTTGGAGCTATTTAAATATAGCATTTCAAATACCAGCAACCATGTTCACATATAATACCTTTACAGTCAACACAAGCACATTACTTTGTCAAACCAATATTTACAATACATTTGTAAGATAATGCCCCAACCATTGCCATCTTCTATCCGGATAACAAAGTATCTACTGGAATCAGTGACAGCCTCCACAACAGAGCCTGGGTACTGATCTACTGGAGCCTGAGCAAACAATTCTCCTGCAAAACAAACATCACACAGTAATTATACCAATTCTAATATCACATTCACTGCGATGATTAATGATCTATTTTATTCCTGTAGTTCTTACCCGTGGTCTTATCCTCAAGCTTAATATAAGCGATTTTGCCTTTATTAGTGATTTTAAGCCTGCCACTCCAGGCTGGCTCATCCAGCTTCCAGTCAGCAGCACTGAAAACACAAGTCCAGCAACAGGTCACACGCAGCTTTGCCTTAAAAGCCCAGATTTCACTATGTGTTCGAGGTTTTGAATAACATTATAGACATGACGCTTTTGTTGCAAGCAAAATGAACGACAGGTAAATAATAAGAGGATATAATGGTCATCACAGAGGATCGCTGCATAACGTAATTAAAATGCGGCACACGAGTTACAGAAGACAAGAATTACAAGAATTATGGTTACAAAGAATGCAAAACAAAAACAATAACAAATGGGTCAACATTTGATTAACAAAACCATCTTCAGTGCCAAGACTTTGACAACAAGTTATTGCCAGCTGTTTTGCTGTTCAAAAACTTGAACATTCTCATCCTGGTTGCCCTGTAAAATTACATAACCCAACTTCCCGACACTTCTGAGCCACCGTAGACTGCCATGTCTCGTGTCAGTAGTTCCTGTTTAAGTTTTTGTGATATGTCACTCGAAATAAAAAATATTTTCGTCTCCAGCTGGGAACAAACTTTGCTTCAAAAATAAACATTTCAAGCACAATACTTCGTGCGTCCGGTTTGCTTGACTGCAATTTCATTAACTGAGCTAGCAAAGTGCTTCGTGCGGAGCAAAGGTCTGCAATGGCAACATCTGGCCAACGAACTAGATCGATCTAATGACCCATTTGACTAAAATAGTCATCTGTTCTTTCCATCTAAGATTTAGGCTGTTCGATCTGGAAATAACTGCAAATAGACCGTTAGAGACAGTTCACACTGCACTGAGTCAGATGTTCCTACGAAGTTTCTGAACTGGAAATGACAAGCGAAAGTTGGCTCAATAAATGTCCACTTATCAACTCACCGATATCCACGGTTCGAGGCTCTTGGTGGAATCCTGTACACATGAACCTCTGGCTTTACACAGAGTATTGATTCATATGAACCGTCATCGGCCATCGTCGCTGTTTGAGTTCAAAACTTTCAGAACAATCACCTGGGTACAACGGCAAGGAAGTGTTCACGGAGAGTGGCTTGTGTCACTTCCGGAACTTGAAGCTTAAAAAGTAAAAAATAAAAGACCCTAAAAGCTCTTCGAAGTAATCCATAGAATTTAGAATTTACTTGCGTACTAAATTCTAATCAGGTCAGCGGGGAAAAGCGACTTGTGTCACATGAGGCTTACAACCTGTGCAATGCCGCAATGTCAGCAATGTGTATTGCCTACCATACACACTGTGTGTGTGTGGATACCTCGCCAGGTAATCCATCCTTGCAGAATACCTTGATGAGGAACAAAACATCAGTTACTTTCATAAATTTCTGCAAGAGGGAATGAGATTAACAATCAAGGTTGCATTGACTAAAATAAGAACATATCTGGCTCATTGCATTGTCTTTGAGTAATCCTTCAGGATATCAAACAGCTGGGTGCCTGAAAGTAAACAATGTAGTACATTTTTCAGTTTTCCTTCTTTAGGGGAAATTTCAAATAGTATTTTCCAAACCTGGACAAGTTTTGACCATGAATTCAGTAAACTAAATATAACTATCAAAAGTACAACAGCACCACAAATATCATTAAATCAGTTTATTTGAAATAAATCAGAGCACAGATAAAATGGCTACGTTCAGGTTAAACAGCACAGGTGGTAAGGATGAAACGGGCAGTAGGTTAATATGGCTGTCTTGAATTACAAAATTCATAAACTCGTTACAGCAGGGGAGAGGACAGTGCCAACTACCCACAAGGCAAGTACTAAAGACACAAAACAGGAACAGTTTTAAACACACCATTCCCTGGTGGTTAAGATGAATGCTGGTTCTTGAACCTTAACAGGTTTCACATTACTCTTGAAAGTCTCTTGCCTTGCTAAAAATTCTCTGAAACTAGGCTTCTGACAATAGAAATGTGCACCCATGCTGACAGATGTTAATGGGAATTATCACATGGAGTATTAGAGTCATTTCTATGTTACATTCACTTGAGCAAACAAGCTCCATGGAGACATCTGATTCTCATTTTCTGACACATCCATATGATTGTGAAAGGGTACACATAATCAGTGAATGCACAAACAACCGAGAATGTTCCCTTGATATGCTATTATACTATTCTTTAAGTTAATACTTAATGTTTAATATCTCTACATTTAGATGCAAGAACTTGACAAACACTCTGCTTTAAAAAATATAAAAATAAAACTATCTAATCTACATCACCACCTGCCAAAAATATGTAATATTGAGATTTTCTTTTAAAGGGAGTTCCTGAAAAAGATCGAGAGGCTGTTTGTTCAAAATACTCTGAGACAGCAAGTGACATCTTCCTCCATTTTAGGGTTCTGTGAAGCAATTGTAACAGCACTAGGTAGGCTTGGTTAAAAAGGCAAAAACTGCACACATTTAAGTTCATCCAGAAGGAACTTGCTTGTCATTAGAAGAA
The DNA here is from genome assembly GCF_902362185.1 of Chanos chanos. NCBI lineage: Eukaryota > Metazoa > Chordata > Actinopteri > Gonorynchiformes > Chanidae > Chanos > Chanos chanos. Next base: position 39,675,684 of record NC_044500.1, read on the forward strand.
CGGGGGTGAGAAAACTGTTTCTGGACTAAAAATAAAGTTGTACAAGAGCAAGATGACAGAAAACGGTCTTAAAACCACTGCACTTGACAATGAGTTACCCAAAATTCGAAATGAACTGTATAAAACAAATAAAGAACACAGACGTACACCAAACAAACAAATATTTCGACATGAGATATTGCATGCAATTTGAGGAGTCGGTTAAGGCTTTTGAGAGCCCAACTGGACTGAGAAGAGCAAACATTACATCTACATTTCATCATCTGTAAGTCTCCACCATAAGTCAAGCTCTTCAGGCAGTGAGAATTTCTGAGGGAACAGAGATTTTAAAAAGGACTGTCTGAAATTTGGCACACAAAGATATTTGGTTCTTTTCTTGTCTCTTAACTTGTCTACACATAGTTTGTTATTCCTAAATGAAAGTAAAGTTATTTTTTCTCTACAGAAAAAAGCCAACATTAAAAGATTTAGAAATGACAGATTATAGTTGTATAACTGACTGCTCTAAGAAATGAAGTAAAAAGGTCTATCTTATATAGGCTAGTTCTCATTTTTCACCCCTTCTTGTCAAGCATCAGCTATCCTATTACTACGCCAAAGCACTACTCTACCACTCACACAATATGCTTGGCTTCTTTTCTATCAGTGTATCATTTGTGACGGTGATTGAAATACCAAAAAGCTGATTACAATATGTGATGTCAGGATCATGTACGCAGACATTCATTCAAGGTCAATCATTCTTATCTGTCATTAGCCGTAGAGTGAAGAAACCAATAATAACCATACATTAGTATGCATACCTGGTAATACTTAACTCTGCCCTAAGAAAAAAAAAAGACGAGAGTAATTGTTTAAAGAAGACCATGAAGATGAAAAAAAAAAAAAGCTGGCAAAAATAATCTGTTTCAGCTCAGCAACACAGATGTCCCATTGAGATTTGCTTGTCATTCATATGGGTTTCAGTATTATTGCTTTATGAGGCCAACTTTAGGTGGCCTACTGTCCAATTCATCTTGCTGTGGAGACAAAGTGCTTTGTTTCACTGGGCATGCTTCCTTTTTTTCACTATTGACGCCCCCCCCCCTCTTTTTTTTTTTTTCTTTGCTTTTCTATGTTTCAGCCTTGGGTCCTCAAAGTGGTGAGGAGGGTGGGGAGCACAGCAGGGGAGGTGAGAGGTAACTCAGGGAGCAAGGGAGAATGGGAGAGTTCAGAGTCCTGAGGAAATGATGGCCTAGTCACAGTGCGCAGTGTCAGCCAAAGAGGAGATTTCACCCTCAGCTCCTCACTTTTTCTCCCTGGCCCCCTCTTCCCCTCCACATCCACACAAATACCTCGAACATGGCAAAATGGTGAGCCACGTTGCTAAGTGGGATGGGAGAGGGTTGGGGGCTCCTGATAATAGCATATCTATTCATACATTTATATGTCATGTAACTTTGTGAAATTGTCCCTCCAGTGTCTTTGAATCTCTACACCCTCCAAACTTCCGATCATAGAAGCTAACTCTCTTGGACTCCGAAGTTTCGAACACTGAAGAGACTTTCTACAGCTTCTTATCTGCACAGGCGAAATCCCTGTGTACCATCAGGTCCTCTCGGCTGACGTATGATGTGATTGTTTGATCGAACTTGCTCCGGTATCGTTGAGGCACTAGCAGATACTGACCTTAAAGACAAGGAAAAAGAGGCAGACTGTCTATTTAAACGCATTTGGCTACCTATACGTAGGTATGGCAGACAGTATCAGCAAGTACAAGTGCTTTTCCTTGTCTAATCTTAAATATTGTTCTGAGTTCTTAAATACTGTTCTATTGTTCAAAGTCTATTCTTTGAGTGTATCTTTACAATCATGGCTTGTGCAAACACGGTATGCAGTAATTATAGGTGTTTTTGTGTGAATCTTCAGGTAGTTTAAGGAGTTTTCATAAGAAAGGTATCTCAATTAACTGTCTCTCTGACAAGTCTACTAGCTGTACGAAAATTCATCCTTCTGACCTATCTGGCCTGTCTCTTTCCTGAGGTGTTTCTTCAGCGCTGGCACTGCCCAGAATTCGTCTCCTGGCTTCTGCATACTCTGCTTCCCTTTGGGCCAGGGACTTGACTTGTAGAGTAGGGCGGGCTTGGATTTGAGGTCCAATTGATCCATTGCTGGACGGGCGCTTTAGGATGCGAATCTGAGGAGGGGGAGCTGGAGGCACTGAATCATCTGGTATTACAATGGCAGTCCTTATGGGGGAGTTACCAGAGACCTCACTGCTCTCTCTGCAATCGACAGAATACTTTGTCAGTTTATGAGTTCGAACCTTCAAAGGTATATATTTCATCTGATATTACATGCGCTCAAAAGAATAACACCAGAAGCATGCATGGTCTGCTTTCCACACTGTCCAAGATGAAAAAAAAAAACCTTCAGTCAATAGAAGTTCATTAGGCTAACATCAAAATGTGTGTCTTTAATTCACATATAAACTGCCACCAGGCAACTGATGGTAAAAGTGTGCAAAAACGGATGTAGACAGAACACTTGATGAAACTCACTTTGACTTCTGGATGATTTTAAGTTTTGCCTCAAGTCTTCTCTCAATTTCCTAAAGAGAGAGTGGGAGGAGTTATTCAGACTCGTCTTAGTCACGACATCAATAAATACTTTAGCAGGGAGAAATGAAAAACACTAACAAAAAAAACCCAGCATATTGTAACCCAGTGGTGACAGCGAGACAGAATCACTTAGCGGGGAAAATTTCGAACAGCAGACATATTAAATTAAACTCTAAGCTTTCATTGACATTTCAGAGGTACTTGATCAAACAGCTGTGAGGCAGCGTCTGAATAGTTAGCGTTGGTATCACTTCAAAACAAAATGACACACAGACGAAGACCATTAGCATCAGTTCAGTCATACACACGTTTTGAGCGAATATTACAAGGTGGTGTTAAAAGACTGTGAACTGATTCAGAAATATAATCCGTTTCCGAAAGCCCCTCGTTAGCTGTTGCTACATCGTTCCGCGAAATAAACTGAATAATTTGCTATTTGCTTTCTTGAGCTTGTCAATACATTTGGTTCGGACTACCTCAAAATAACTAACAGACACTGTTTCTGATCCTTGGCATCACACGCGGTCACTTGATCGCTTATGAGCAATCTTGCTGGCTGAGCTATAATGCCAGTAAGTTCTGCTAGCTACGATCCTGAAAAAGCCATGGCTCCACGGCCTGTCTGCCCACAACATGAACTCGTCTGAAGTAATCAGAATGTAGTGAAACCAGACAAAAATTACATATGCTGACTGTGTCCACTCAGTTTATGGCCATACAAGATACTATTACAACAATGTCCCTTACGCCGCTCTCTGCAGCTTCCTCCCAGTTTTCCGAGACCTCTTCTTCCTCCATGTCTATTTCAAGCTAGCCGGCTAGTCCATGTAAATTCTATTCGATAAATCTGGACCAGACCCACAAACCCGTCTGCACTTCTTCGTCGGTTTTCTGAAACAAATCAACCGAATATACATCCGATACTTTACTGCCACCTAGTGCATTCACTACTTTTTCGTGTGCGTAGATGTCATAATATGACACGCCCATCTTTATGGCTCTCTTTCGATTTTTTCATATCTTTAAATTTCTCATGCCAAACTAAAACACAAACTGATTAGTAATTTCTACAGTTACTTCACATAAATTACTGTAGTTCTAATATGTTTTTAGCATGAGTGAGAGTTGGTTCAGTATTCATACACGCGTGAAATTTACAAGCAGTGAACTAAAGGCAGTTAGGTTGAATTTGAACTTTGAACCCCACATGAATACCTCAGTGACCTAATAAATGTCGTATTTCTTGATGTAAGTATCCAGCAGGGTGGATATTAGTCTGCAGTGTGCTTCCTCTTGCACAACTTTTATTTTTAGAGCTTCTATTTATCAGACGTCTGTCTCAAAAAGCTTACTGAGTTGCCAGCTGTATTTTTATACCTTACATGGATATCTTGATGCCTCAGAGATTCAGGCAGAGTAAAGGGTTACAGTAAAGACATATTTCTAGAGAAAATATGCAACCTCACGCACAGCGCACAGATGATGCCCTCCAACCAGCCATTTTGCCTTTAAGAAGTGTACTATTGCAGCAAAGAAATGAAAAGTAATTGAGAACTAGGCAAGATCCTTATAACAATGTTAATCAGCAACAATCCTAACCAAGGCCAGTGGTCTAGCTTTGTAGATACCCTTTGAGGTTTGCGTCTCAGAATGTGTTGCAACACATTTTCCCCATCACTGCATTAAAGGACTGTGAGTCGCATGGATCAAATTTCACCACTTTATCAAAGAACACCTTAGGTTTGGCTCTGTTAGGTGATGTGATTGCTGCCAGCGAGAAGGGATAATGCGGAGAACATACCGAGACAATGTAAGTGCTCATAAATTATTATTAAATTTCTGAAATGAAAAGAAAAGAGTTGATTTCTTAAAGCCTGAACGAATATACTGCATTTTGTTTTAATTCCAACCAACAGTAATGATATAGGCTACAAAAACCTTTGGTGTTTTGTAAGTAATCTTCGAACATTTGCTTGTGTGTGGGTATATCTTTAGAATTAACACAACCAAATCTTCACCTGTGTCAGTTTCTTGACATTGCTTGGGGATTAATCGCTAAATCCACAGAAAATCGGGTAAAGTCCAGTGGAATTCAACTGCTTTTGTCCACTCTCGCATCTCTGTGACATTTTACGTGCGCGCTCCCGATTCCTTGCGGAAGATGCTGCCACTGAGGAAGATGGCGAATGTTTGGAGTCTGGAGGCTTATTGCAAGAGCTGATAAAGGGAACCAAAAGACATCAGCCATACTATAGAAACACGAGAAGGGAAGGAATAAAGCAAAACGGTAAATATGAGGGGTTTGTGGGGAATAAATGTTGTCCTAACGAAAAGACTGAACAGAATAACTTTATCCCACTTCTCATCCTAACCATTTTTTTCAGATAGCTAACGGTAGTTAGCAAGCCAGGTTGCTGAACTAGCCAGAATTGTCGCCTGATTGTAACCGGCAGATAGATCGCACATGCTGGAACGACTTAGATTTCTCTATCACTTTTTGCGACGCAAATATCCTTGAATCTGTGAAGCTGTAAAGGTCAGCCTTACTTCTCAGCTGAGAGACGATTTTAAATTACATCCCAGATCGAAGTGGCACAGAGGTGCTCCACCAGCACAGTCTCCCAATAGGCTAATGAAGTAGCAGACTGGCTAACCACCCAGTAAGGTGCGTAACACTAGCGATCTCTTCAGATTTCAGACGAGTTAAACAAAGAACGTCAGAATATTTTCAAGCGTTTGACAGCCTATGTTGAAACACTGCGCGGTACATTTTGCTTGTTATATTTGCTACGTCAACAGCTACTTAGCTTGCATGGTTAGATGAATGTGCTTTCTGCACTCATGTGTCCAGCTAGCTGTGATTGCTAACGGAAGGCATCTAAGCCAGATGTTTTATAGTCAATGTTTCTGTAATAACAGGCCGAATTTACTGAGTCTTGATGCTTAGCCATGGAAACGTAGACACGTTGTGGTCTGAATAAGTAATCTTTCCCTTGTGTCTGTCATCGTCGCGATGAGCCAGGATACCATTCCAACGACTTTGCTAAAACATCCACGAATTGAAAGGATTGATACTGTAACTGAAGGTAATTTAGGTCACGGCAAACAAGCTGTCATGATTTCGAAAATACTAGCGAATAGACTTTGTGAATGTTAGTGGTATTTTGACGCCATGGTTATGCCATTTAGTGACAGACAAATTTTCTCCCGGTTTTTTCTTTTCTTTTCTTTTTTTTTTTGCTACTTGTTCCAGTTGTCAGTGAGATGTGATTTACAAATTGCATCCCATTTGTTTAACGGTACCTTAATTTTCCATACTGGTGTCCGATGTAGCGCTCTTGGTGGGTTGTAAGGAATTAGATACAGTCGCAGTTATAAAACATTAATCTCTCCTTTTCTGTTCCCATTATCAGACGGTATGTCCCGCTCCTCAGACAGTGAGGATGGCTGCTTTGTTGCCATGGACACAGAGGATGGTGGGATTGCACCAGAACATGTTAGCAGAGAACAGGGTATGGAAATGAAGGAAAGTAACATCACCGGAGAAATCAGGACAGAGAAGATTATAGAGGGTGAGAAAGCCAGTGAGCGGGCAATGGTGGAGCTACCAGAGGAAGTACTGGAGTACATCCTATCCTTCCTTTCTCCGTACCAGGAGCATAAGACTGCTGCTCTGGTGTGCAAACAGTGGTACCGCCTCATTAAAGGTCAGTCAATTAATGTTTAGCGAAACCTGAGCGCATGTTGTCATTGGTATGTTGGCCTGTACATATGCATGTGAATGGAGTTTCTGTTTTTTATTCTGGTTTCTTCAGGTGTTGCATATCAATGTTACCATGGTTTCCTGAGAGCTGTTCAAGAGGGCAACATTCAGTGGGAGAGCCGAACTTACCCCTACCCTGGAACACCAATCACCCAGCGCTTCTCACATAGTCAGTAATAAGCCCTTTGTCAAAGGTTTTAATTTTCTTAATACCAAGTAGGAAACACACACGAAAATAGACTTGTCCAATTTGTTTAAATGTTGAACCAGCAGATTCTCATACCATTGAAACTACAGGAAGTCTGAGGCCACACATGTTGCAGTTGTGGGAAACTGCCCTAGTCACAGGATCTGTTAGCCTGAGTCATTCCCACCTGGATGTTAGTTGGAAATTGCAAAGTCTGCAAGACAGTGTGAAAGGGTTGATTGTCATACATACATGTGCCACACCCTCTCTGGCAAGATTCACTCCATTTAAGCAGCTCTTTGTGCTTGATTTTTTTTTAACTTGGAAAGACAAGGAACTAATATAAAGATGCATTATATGAGTGTATACATCAAAACAAGATAATATGAATATGGAATTTTTTGTTATTATTTCTTTCTTCGCTTGACTAAATGTGGTATTTTAATGGCTGCTCTAACTCTTGCTGAAATGCTAAAGGTTAGATTGTACTGTAGTATGTTTGATTTATGCCATTTATTCCAAGTAACTTCTGGATGCTTGACTGCTCTTGTGAGGATTTTTACATCATTAACTGAAATGTTAATGAATAAATTAACATGTAACAAAGGGATCGTCAGAATCCCTAAGAAAATATACTGAGATGCTATCATGTTCTTAAGCTTTAAACTCAGATTTCCTCATTAAGTCTTAAGCTGTTTTGATTTAAGTTTCAGGTGCAGAATCTTAAAATGAACGAGCCAGAGACTATAATTTAACAATTTGGGAAAGAAAATTAAAAGAGGATATTCACTTGCGGCCTGAACTTGAACCACTGTTTTACATTTCATTTCAGGTGCATGTTACTACGACTCTAACCAGTCCATGTATGTGTTTGGTGGCTGCACCCAAAGTAGTTGTAATGCTGCCTTTAATGATCTTTGGAGACTTGACCTTAACAGCAAGGAGTGGATCAGACCCTTGGCATCAGGTAGATACATACACACTTAAACTATGACAGTTATTAACAAGAAGAAAACCTCTAGGCCCATGATCGACATTATTCTTTTTGTTCGTGCAGGCTCCTACCCATCTCCCAAAGCAGGGGCAACCCTGGTGATGTATAAAGACTTGTTAGTACTTTTTGGGGGGTGGACACGACCTAGCCCCTATCCTTTGCACCAACCTGAGAGGTTTTTTGATGAGATCCACACATATTCACCTTCCAAAAACTGGTAAGAATGAAATAGTCAAAAACTGAAGTAGACACTCACTCACCCCTTTTCCATCACTCTAGATTACTACCCTAAGTATCTGTGTATGCAGATATATGTTGATGTTTTTATATATGTGGATGTCTTCTAGGTGGAATTGTATAGTGACAACCCATGGCCCTCCACCTATGGCAGGACACTCTTCCTCTGTCATTGGCAACACCATGGTGGTGTTTGGAGGCTCTCTCGGAGCTCGACAAATGTACGTAAGCCAGGGACGGTACTTGTTGAGGGGGCATTTCGCATATAAGTGTTAAATGCCATTACCAGATAATGACTCCCATTCTGTTTCAGAGGTGGTTGTAAAACGTTTTCACAGAGAACTGTGAGAAAGTTAGTATTCTCTTGATTTAGTCTGAAGTTGATGTGGCACGACTGGTCTCTCAGTCCCTGGGCTCATGTATATGATATGTAAAACCGCTGATCCAGGATCAGTTCTCCTCGGTCCACATTATTATATTTACTTAGGTTGTTAAAGACAAAAGGGTCATGGAACAAAGCTCTTACTCTGAGAAATTTGATATCGTTTGTCTGCTATTTGTGCATCTGAGATCTTATGTGCACTCTGTAAAGAGCAACATCTGCATTACTGTCATAATGTTCTAAATGAACGCATGGACTTTTGCCCTTTTACTGACTTTGCTGTGTTTCACATGGTCTTTCTCTGGATTTCCTCTTAGGAGTAATGAGGTTTGGGTTTTAGATCTTGAACAGTGGTCCTGGTCTAAACCAACCATCACTGGCTCTTCCCCACACCCTCGTGGTGGCCAGTCTCAGGTTAGGCAATCTTGCCCTTTTAAGTCATTTTTGTGTTCTTAAGAAGAGTGTTTGATTTTTAAAATACTCACTCATTTTAGATTATTCACTCCTTAACTCTCTTATCTTTAACAGATTGTAATAGACAATGAGACATTGCTGATCCTAGGAGGTTGTGGAGGACCCAATGCAGTAAGTTTGAATTGTGTTATAGGCTACGCACTCTTCACGATTTTTCTCATTCCTTTGATTTACATGACTTTATAAAGACATATTTAGTTTTTTTTCTTGTCAGATTTAATATAACTAAATGAAATCCAGGCAGTTACATTTTTTATGTCTTCAGTATCAATAAAAGTAGACTCGATTTAAGTAGTGCATTGATTTCAGCTTGTAATCGCTCGGACCACGTGCGCACGATTCTGTCGTTTAAACTGTCGTTCATGTATGTGCTTGTTTCTAAATGTCTGCCCATGTCGTCATTGCTACTAAAATGCTGTGTCATGTCCCTCTATTTTCATCAGCTCTTGAAGGACGCCTGGCTCCTGCACATGGGCTCCCCCACGTGGTCATGGCAGCAGCTGCGTGTGGAGAATGAGGATCACGGAGCTCCAGAGCTGTGGTGCCATCCTGCCTGCAGGGTTTGTGTGCTGCTATCTGTTTTCGTCTGTTGTGTCGTTGGTCTGTTATTGTTTGGGCTGGGTTTTTTTTTGTTTGTTTTTTTTTTTTAAATTGTCTGTATAATTTTTGTAGTGTTGTAGAAATGAATGTGTTTTTTTTTGTTGTTTTTTTTTTTGTTTCACTCTCTGTAGGTGGGACAGTGTGTAGTGGTGTTCTCGCAGGCTCCTTCAGGCCGAGCTCCGCTAAGTCCCAGTCTCAACTCCCGTCCCTCCCCTATTAGTGCCACGCCTGCCCCACTGGGCCCAGATCCCCCCTCTCTGCGGTCCCAGTCGCCTGTTCGGAGCGGGGCGGCGGGGGTGGTCCTGGGGGCAGTGGAAGAGGCACCCTGCGTAAACGGGCGATGGGGGACTTTGCGGCCCCGGCCTTCGGCCAGGGCGGGGGCCCGCGACGGGAGCCCCTCTTCCTCCCAGCAGCAGTCTCCCTCACAGGGCCCCGACAGCCCACCTCTTCCCTCGATCCCCCCCATTCTGAATGGCTCGTCCCCTTCGTCACGCACCAGTCCCGCCCAGGTTGCCTCCCCGCCCTCTCGGCCTCACGCCCATCCCCCAGTTCCCGCGGACTTTGGCTGGGAGTCGCTTCCCTCGTCGTCCTCCTCCTCTTCTTCTGGTCCAGCTCTGGAGCAGCCCAGCATCAACGGCCTGCACACCCCGCCGCCCCCCGTCTCTCCACGCACCCCCCCGGGGGCTGTGTCCCCTGCCGCCCTCCGAAGAGGCCTGGAGGCCATCAAAGCCCTGTCCTCTTCGTCGCTGCCATCCTCATCTTTATCCCACGCGGGAGCATCTGGGTCGGGAAACACGCCCCCTTCCTCTTCTTCTGCTTCCTCTAGCCCACCACAGGCCGGCGGCACGGATGGACACTCCATCCCACCAATCGCCCGTCGGCTTGGCCACCACCCGCCGCAGAGTCTCAACGTAGGCAAGCCACTATATCAATCCCTCAACTGCAAGCCCATGCAGATGTACGTCCTGGACATTTCACGTGCCAAGACGGAGGGCGTGGTCTCTTGGAGGGTCTATGGCAGCGGAGGTGCCCCCACAGCGGTCACTGGCCCCCCCGAGACCAGCCTCCACACTGTAGTCCAAGGTCGTGGGGAGCTCATCATCTTTGGTGGCTTAATGGACAAAAAGCAGAACGTGAAATATTATCCCAAAACCAACGCCTTGTACTTTGTGCGTGCTAAAAGGTAATGCAGCTGGGTACGGAAAAGAGCGAGAGCAATTGGTCCTGGCCAGTAAAGAAAGTTTAAAAAAACAAACAAAACAAAAAAAAAAAAACACAGGATCCCTCTATCCTGGCCATACAAGGGAAGTGAGACTCGCCTTTGCCTGGAGAGGGAGGATCATGGGAAAAGAAAGTGCCACTAATTCCTGCTGTTCACCTCCCTCCCAACACTAATTTCTCAATTTTCTCAATTTCCATAAATCCTCACACATATAGACACATATAATGGATTCTCAGTGATGACTGTTGTGTGAATGAATTGTTCTCCTGACCTCCACCCTTCCTAAAATATGTAAATGGGTGTGTAGAGAGATTGATGGAAAGGAGTTTTTACTGTTTGCTATGGATGAAGCGAACTGTATGTGTTGTCCTCTCTGTCATTTGAGGCAAATAGAGAGAAGACAGGGAGGACTTTTGAAAGGGAGGAACAGTGGTTGACTACCTTGCTTTTTTAATCACTCTTTCAACCTGCATTGTTTACATTGAAAAGTGTGAGAGAAAAGTGTGTTTGTGTATATGTTGATTTGTCTGACAAAGAAGTGTGTGTATGTGTGCGTGCTTGCGTGTGTGCGTGCGTGTGTGTGTAAGAATGGGTTTAGTTGTAAGCGTTTGAGAGTGTGTAAATGCTCTTGTTGATGTTTTTGGGGGGTGCGATGGGTTAAAGATGTTGCAGTGTACTGTAAGCAAAGTTAAAAAATAAAGGCCTCCATGTCTTAACTGTCACAGTTTAATGTCAGATGTCTGATCTGTAGGAGTGTAATGGTATTTCTATTCACACCAAACCTGCTGGTACTGAATCTACTGTTCCATGTGCTTTGAAAACCAAAGGATTTTTTTGTGGGTTAATAATTAATGCAGTAAGTGAAACGCATTGGTTTTTAGTTTAATTCCAACATGGAAAATGGCCTACAACAAAGTACAGATTGCAATACTATTCTAGACTTTAAGCGCCTTAGAAATCAATAAATATCTGGCTCTGTTCATGCAATGTGAGTGCTAAACATTGAAGTCTAATCACATTGGTTAATTTTCCTTTGGTCAAGCCCGGGCAGCTGTTGTCTGTCAGTTAGCCTCTCCGAAATGCTAAGTGAAAATAACAAGCCAGAACTGGACGATCCCCCAGAATCACTGAGTCTCAATTTTCCCACGTTGGAATTTTAGACCTACAGTTTCAGATTGCTCTTATTTGGGATTTGCGCACTGACGTGCTATTGGACATATTTTGTACGTATATTTTCCACAAATGAAATAGCTTAATATCTTCAAATGTGGCATCTTTATTTCAAGAAACAAAACAAAATATGTTTTTTTCTGCTTATGTAGTCCCTACAGCATACGTAAAGCAATTTTAGACTGAGAAGAACCCTCTGAACCAGACACTAGAGGACCTCCAGACATAGAGGGCCTGTTTGTCTCTTTGTCTTTGGCCCGTCGGTCATGTGACAGTTATTCAGCGATCCATCTTACAATATATATTTGATTTGCTTTTTATTATCTCAAATGATATGTTTTATTATCTCAAACAGTAGTAACTGAGATTGCTGTAAGTGGAAACAAAATGATTTCCTCTCGCCTTCATGTGCTTTTATCTGTCTTTTAGAATACTTATCTAAAACTCATCAAAAGCAAATTCCATGCTCTTTCATACATTCATCAATTCTAAGCAAAATGCTGAGCTTTATTTTTTGTACAGAACCTACACTTTGAAAAAGCAGGACAAAACTCATCAGACAATGGGTTTTAGTGTACCGATACACGCCTCATGGTTTGCTTGTTTTCTATTGGCATAATGACCAAATCTTCTCAACTGGTCAACAATGATCATACTTGCTGTTCCTTTATAAAACAAACAACCAGATCTGATTAAGAGGGATCCATAAAGAGAAGTTGGTGTGTAGCAGTTTTTTTTCTCATGATGTCACAATGAGTAACATGGGCTAGTCTGTAAGTACACATAAATCTGCATATACATTGTCTATAAAGATAAATACCATAACTGATATGGTGCACTTTATGTGCAGTTTCACTGCATCTGGTGTTTATTTAAAAATATGACTGAAATTTTGCATAATTCAGAATTACAGGTAAACATATAGCATGTAAAGCAATGGAGTGACCATGAAACAGAGTGAGCTGGTCACTTTTTGTTTTGAAATCTCCGATTAACCCTCTTTTCCAAGCACGGGATAAGCCTTCTCCTGGACATAGATCTTTCCACGGTCATTATTTGACACATTATTCCTGACTCCACCCCTTTCGGCGTCTGTAACCTTTTACCTAGAGAAAATCCATGGTATCGAGGAAAAAAGAAAGAAAGGGAGTTGAATTTGATTGGCCGAACTCAAGGGAGGTGGTGAGGTGGCTGAGGAGAAGAAGATACTATTGGTTGAGACTTCGAATGGACGGGGGGTTGCTTTTGGACGTCCTCTATGAAAACACATGTTTACCATCGTTAGTATTAGCTGGTGAAAGGGAAGGAGTTGGATTGTGAGGATTTAATAGGGTAAGTTTATCCCACTTTTCCTGTGCAGCCGACCTTTTTACCTATTGATGCGGATGAATATTTGTAAATTAATTATTTGGAGTTATCAGTTTTATGCTGTCTTTTATTCATCGGTCAGTATTATTGTAGTGATATAATCATGATTTGTCAGTATTTTGTGTATAAGGTGGTTTTCGGTTTGCAAAGTTTAGTTTACAGAACAGCATTTGCTATCTTGGATTTGTTTTTGATTATCCGTGAAACTGAGCTTCATACATTTTCGCATTGTTGCAGAATTGTTCCTTGTGGGGAATAAAACATACTGCACATGGGTCATGAATCCTGACTTTTCCTTGGACGATCGTCGGATTTCTTCAACGATTCCACTGTTTCCTTTTTCAGTCTTACATACAGAGGGACCTTGACCTTATTGTGCGCTACATGTACGGTACAAATGTATTTGATATTCATAAAACGCTGACGTATATAAAGACGTATATGTTGTGTAACACAGTGATAACTTGGATATAGTGAGTTCCTAAGAGACATGGATCACTGCAGAAAGAATATTCATAGATAACACAGGCATCAGGACACATTATACTGTGTCACTGGTACCTAGCAAACCCCATTAGCCTTATCATATTGTTTAAAGTAGTCGTAGTAATCTCTATCACATTGTATACACACTGTACCAGGAACACTCAGGAACTTTTTCACCAAACAGGCAGTGGAGAGACTGTGGCTCCTTCCCTCATTAATGTCACTGCACTCACAGTAAAAACTTCTTTCTAAAAATGACTGGTACGCAGATGTTGAATTACAATACAGACTCTGCGTTCAGAGCCCCTGCTACCATGCCTCCCATGCCTCCTCTTTCCCGGGGAGTGGCTGACCCTCTGCAGCCCCATGCCTTGTGGCTGCCGCTCGACTTCTTTTTGGGGGCTATGGCATGTTGTGGGGCGTGTGTGTTTACCAACCCACTGGAGGTGGTGAAGACGCGGCTTCAGCTGCAGGGCGAGCTGCGGGCACGGGGCTCCTACCAGAGACACTACCGAGGTGTGCTGCAGGCCCTTTGGGTGGTGGGCCGTACCGACGGTATCCGCGGCCTTCAGAAGGGTCTTTCGGTTGGACTGCTTTATCAGGGCCTGATGAATGGGGTGAGACTCGGTTTTTACTCCTACGTCCAAGGTGTCGGCCTCACAGCCACCCCAGGTGGGAGTCTGATAGCGGGGGCCACTGCTGGTGCCTTAGGGGCTTTCATCGCCTCCCCAGCATATCTGGTAAGTGCTAAGTGCTAAGTATTTACCTGTTGAAAGTCCAGTAAGTGGGGTGTTGTGAAAATGCTTTTGGGCCAGCACATGTGATTGTCACACGGCCCCTCCCTTCTTGGCTTTTGTTTAGCGTTTTATTAGAAGTGTGTTAAAAGTGTGTATCACAGTTGTAATTTCACTAATCTGAACCACATCATGTATTGGATTGCATTGTGATGCTGTGGTCACGAGATCTGTCGAGGCACAAATGCATGCCTCTACATTAATGCATTTATCCCTCAGTGTGGGGAAGAGTCTTAAAGGGAAAGCCCCCTTTTTATAATATATGGATCCATTATAACTCCTAACACACTATTTCTCAAAATTTCTAGCATTTTTCTTATTCTTATTATGAGTAGTCTCAGTATACTCTTGTTCTAAAACTCAATCTGACTCATCCCTGACAAATAGTTGGGCTTTGCTCCAGAGGAATTAAGTGAAACTTGTTTGGTGTGTACATATCACATGCATGGAAATCAAAACTCGCCATTCTCAGGACATTACAGAATTTCACTAAATGCAAATATTCAGCTGATGCAGAATTTAAAGGAAAAAAAACACAAAAAACAGAAGGGTGAAATTACACCTGTCTCTGAAAATAAAGGTTGTGTTGTTTATTTGCCTGTCAACTTCACTTCCCCCCTCTTTCATCAAAGGAAACATTCCATTCCTCCATTTCAGTTAGGGAACCCTATATACATGGTGAATGTTTGTTTGTATCTGGGGCACTAAATATATCCATCCTGCTCTGCCCTACCCCCTACCATGTCCACTCTGGGTGTGGGTCAGGAAGAGAGAGGTAAAAATATGTTAACCTCTATTTATGGGACCACAAGCGTACGTGGAAAACCCGACTGCAGCTTACGTGTCAAATATCAAAACTGTCACTGTAAGCTGAGTAATGATGATACAGTGTATGGGGTTGAGAGGATGAAAAGTTCAAGGGGCAAGAAAACAGCATTGGTACTGAAAAGGCTAAAACTAAAGAGATTCATGAGATAGAATAGAATAAGGTCTGCTTAGAATCTGAGTCGAGTGATACAGACATTTTTGTTCACGCATACAGCCCCTCCGGTCAGAATCCCGATTATTTTAGGGTTGCAGTGCATGTGTGAAAGGGGCTATAGAGAGAGAGAGAATTGAAAGAAGAAGGAACAGAGAAAAAATATATTCATCCAGAAGTGAGGGGGGTGTGTTTGCTACGTTTGCGGAAATGTTTTCAGATGTTATATAATTTTACAACCTGCCGTGTAGGACGTTCCCTTTAATTTATGACATATGGCTCACAGTGTAGATCAAGTACATGGCACGAAAAGAATTTAAGAAAAGTGAAAGGAGTGGTCAGTAGAGGGCCTACACAAAATATCTGAGTGTTTTTCATTTCTCTCTCAGGTAAAAACTCATCTTCAGGCTCAGACAGTCGAAGCTATAGCTGTGGGCCACCAACACAAGCATCAGGTAAGGAATCCAATGTCTAAAAATACTCCGTCAAACACTGGAACATCTCGGAACGCTTTTGTCTTTATATGTCTTAGATCACTACTTAGCACCACTGCCCTTTGTACAGAAAGCAGCATGAGTGCGTCAGAGCGAAGTGTGTGTGTGTGTGTGTGTGTGTGAGCGAGCGCGCATGCATGTGTACTGCAGAGCCCACATGTATGTCAACAACTACGACACACCTTTTACAATTAAAGTAGCTGCGACCAATAAGAGAGCAGCAGACAGAGGTGTGTGGCGGATTCAGTCAGCAAAAACTGGAATAGTGAACTTTACTCC
This sequence comes from Chanos chanos, assembly GCF_902362185.1. Classification (NCBI taxonomy): domain Eukaryota; kingdom Metazoa; phylum Chordata; class Actinopteri; order Gonorynchiformes; family Chanidae; genus Chanos; species Chanos chanos. The sequence goes on from NC_044500.1 coordinate 39,691,713, forward strand.
GGGAAGCCGAGGCACCTATGTGACTGTCAAAGGCCAAGTTGAGCAAGAGATCTTTTTAGCTGAATGTGTAATAAAATGCACAATAATTGTGAAATTCGTCTACTGAACTCTGCTAACGCAAGCTACCATCTTAGAAGTGAGGTTATCGATAAATGGTGTGTCTGGTGAAATATTGCTAAAAATCTGAGGATGGTTACATTGTCTCGTGTGGCTGAGTAGACACAAACATGAGACAGCCATGCTCTACGTCTGGAAATAATTACAGTAAATAAACACACTAGGCCACATTTTTCAGCAGTCTGAGAATTAGATAGTGATTTGCCATTAAAAAAAGTCTCAGGTTACGATATATTACCATGCATGCATGTTACCGTGCATTGTCAGCATGTGTCTTGCAGTGGTGTCTACACCACACCACAGCATGCAACACACTCTGTACAATTTCAGTCTCACTTTTTGTGATTACGAGTCTCTCTCTCTTTCACTCCCTCCCTCTCTCTCACCTTGCAGGGGGTGTCTAATGCATTTGTGTCTATTTATCGCCGTGAGGGTGTGATTGGCCTGTGGAGGGGTGTGAATGGGGCAGTGCCTCGGGTCATGGTCGGGTCGGCAGCACAACTGGCCACTTTCAGTTCAGCTAAAGAATGGGTTTCCCGTTACGAGGTGAGTCTCTCCGTCACCTGTCACACACAGCTCTCTTGTGAAGTGTGGACTGCACTAATAGTTAATGCTTACATGTGCTCTCAAATGAACTAAAAATAACAGAGAGGAGCAGAAGGAGCAGAAAACGCGTACTATTCTATTATGTAATATCATGAAGCTGTACAGACTTTGAATTAGAGTTGAAAAGTAATGACCTGAAGCATCTAATTTAAAGGATATTTTGTTGGTAATGGCTATGAGTCTGAAAGTGACTGAAAAGTTGACCAGAACTAAGCTTTTTACGGAGAGGAAGGCAATGACAATGGAATTTTTGACGTGTAATGTGTTCATTTTTCCAATCCTGCAGTGGTTCAGTCCAAACAGCTGGCTGGTTGCTTTGACAGCTGCCATGATAAGTGGAGTTGCCGTGACGATCACCATGACACCGTTTGACGTAATCAGCACGAGACTTTACAATCAGCCAGTAGATGAATTTAGAAGGGTAAAGTCTTCTCGCGCTACATCAACCTCTCCCCCCTACTCAATCAGCAGTCACCTGTCTAACCTCTTTTTAACTTCTTTACAAAGTTTATTCATTTTTTTCCCTCCATTAACCATTTTATGGTTTCTTCCATGTGTCAACTTCCTCTTGTCTAGTCCATCTTTACATGTGATAACACTGATGAACGTTTTAAACACTATGTATTTCCTCTGCCTGTCCTACAGGGTCGATTGTACAATGGATTCATGGATTGCTTAGTGAAGGTCTGTCAGACAGAAGGTCTTTTTGGTCTGTATAAGGGTATAGGACCAGTGTTTGTCCGCCTGGCCCCTCACACTGTTCTCAGCATGTTGTTGTGGGACCTGATGAGACAGAAAGCACTCCGCTACTGTTCAAGCCAAGGATGAAGCTAAGACCAGAAATACTGCTGCTGGATCTATGTGGCAGATGGGTGCCATAAGCAAGGAGCAACAGAAGAGAGACTCATTCATGAAGCCATTCTTATGACACACTTTAAAATAGACCTCTTGACTCAGTTCTGATTAATAAGCTCTTTGCTGTTTTAAGCGTGGTGGGAATGTGTTTAAGAACTGTGGTGTGTGCTAGTCACACATTTCTCATCCGGGTTCTCATTACATTCAAGACTACTGCATTCAAGCTGATCCATACAAGGCATACTAATGTGCTCACAAGGTCACTGGAACATGGACTTTTTAAAATGAATTTAAATGTCAAGAACATGGAAATGTGCTTTTGAGTGTTTTGGTGTTGTTCAGGGACACATGACATTTGATTAATTGCCTTATCTGTCAAAATGTCAAGTAGTTTTTGACTGTCTTTTTAGTGTGGTTTACTAATTAAATGTCAATAATTAAATAACAAGATATTTGGCTTAACTTTGTTTTTGTGCAAATTGTCATTTGTTTGCCCTGCACCCCACGAGAGGTTAGAATTTGATAAAATGCGAATAAACCAATTAGGGATGTAAGACTCCTCCGCAATGATATCAGGCATACAGTCCCTGAGCACAGCAGACTATAGTGTACTCTGAAGTATATGATATAATCAGCAATTGGAGTTTGGCTTAGAACTTTGAGCACTCATTTCTCAATCCCATCGGACAGAAGAGAAAAACCTGTTTTAACTTATCTAACGACATGACCTTTGAGACTAACGCTATAGAGACAAAATAGGATGATCCATTGCATGGAAATGGAGTCGTTCCCATAACAAATGTAGATAACATTTTTGAAGAAATATAAAGCGTCGTGAACTCAGTAAAACTGTAAATTACTTCATTTCAGAAGACACTGTGAGCTTCAGAATGATTTTAAACATACTCTCTTGGATTTCGTGGTTACTAGGTGCAAATCCCCTCGACAGGGTACTGCGTGGTATGTAATGTTTAAAGAAAACGTATATTTGTTGTATCAGTTGTAGTGCGTAACCAGCGTCTATGGTATGAGTTCCTGTAAACCCTGTAGAGTGCTTCTTGTTCACAGGTTTAGTGGGAGCATGTGGAATTTCAGTATTGAATCATGTGATGAGGATCCAACTGTTTATTGAGACGTACAGGTAAGATACATGCGCGCAGTTTTGGGTTTTTTTTTCTTTCACCGGAGAAACTGCTGTTCTCGTTTCGTAACCGACTACCTCCTCCTTCGTGCTTCATGATTACCCGCTCCATAAAACATTGTGAAATGACCTTAAAAATTAACGTTGATGAATAAATTTTGGCAGTGATTACATGACGTTACATCCTTCGCAGTGTTCCCGAAGAAGACCACAAAAAGAAAAGTTATGTTGATGGGCGCGGTTGGGCCGCGGGGCGCTTTGCTGCAGCTGTACGCTTTTTGGGTCTGACTGGACTTCTGTCTGTGGTGGGTCAACGAGTGGCCAGTCTGATTGTTCTGGAATTCTCCCTCAGGGCTATTTTAGCCGCCGTGACCACTAGACAAGTGAGACTTCTTTACGCAATACTGAGCCACGCATGATAAACAAGCAATACTTAAACATACTCACATTTGGCCAGTTGTAACGAATTGTTAAATCTCTTTAAAGCTTAATTATTTTGGCTCATTTTGAGGTTAAACAACTGATGATTTCTCCTTACTTCCACCATGTTTTGTCCACATTCCTCACTTTTTTTTAGGGCGTGCTGTCAGGTAGTATTCGACAGCTCCTCGTCCAGTGTCAGTTCTCTCTTGGCTGTGCTTTCAGTTGCAGTCTTGACTTTCTCCAAGAGGGGGCGCTGCACAATACTCTCAACCTGCTGTTGGCCGGAGGCCTGAGCTGGTTTATAGCAGATCACAGCCAACGCCTGTGGAGCCATGTGGTGGGGCTCTACCCTCAGCATGGCTCCCAACACTGCTGTGGCATATGCCTCTCGTTATCCACACACAACAATGCCCTGCTGCCGTTTATAAACCGTGCTGTCCTCCTAGCATTTGCCATGGGCACTGTGGCATCCCTTAGCATTGTAAACCACCACTATGCGTCGGACACAGACTCTGTAAGGTTCTGGACGCCACTGGTCATCTGTTATACCATGCTCATGGTCTATATTCAGGGTGAGTTAGAATGGGTTGTGGGGCGTGAAATGGCCTTCACTTCAAAAATCTATGTCATCTTCACAAACCAAATATACATATATGTATATATATTTTTGACCCTCATCACACCATGATGAATTAATACCTTGTAATCAGATAAGGATTCAGATCTACCACTTGTGCAACACATTCCAGTAATTTTAACATACAAGGCATGTCTGCCCATGACATGCCAGCTAAAAAATTTGCAAAAACACGGTTATTTTTGTTGAGCAATTGATTTCATCTCCCCAAAGACCTTCTGCCACACACACACGCACACACACACACTGGACTCTTTAATTTGCTCTTGAGTTGGAGTCGTCTCATGCAGAAGTGAAACTGTCCAGACTCGTTTGATCTGTTCTCTCAGAAGGGCAGCAGCGGAGACCAGATGGAGAAGCAGTGCTACACACAGTGGTTCTGCGCCTGGGAGCCCTGCTGGTGCTCACACTGAGTGTGGGCTGGTGGGTTGATGTGCTACACATTCTCATGGCACTCCTGGGAGAACTCATCTGTCTTTTGCCTTGTCAAGACCTGTTGTACACTCAGCCAGTGTCTCAGGTGAGAGAATCTGTTTTGTGCTGTAAACTGGGTTACTATGTTTTTTTTTTTTTTATCCAGCAATTTTGGTGTCTTATCAGTTCTGAGTCTGTTTGTAAGTCTTATTCATGTTATGTTGTATTTTTTTTATACTTTTCTTCTTGTTTTAAAATGTGTCTCTGTTGTGCATCATCAGGAAGAAGAGGAGACGTCTTTCAAAACTTCCTAGATTTTTTTTAGAGGTTAAAACAACCCATAATCAGCTGTCCCAAAGAGAATGACCACACCAACAAGGGTTTATGGGAAACAACATTCCTTGCCGCTGTTGTTTACTTTGCCTTTTGGGCCATAAGAAGTTTGCTGTGTGTTTGTTTTACACAGAGGTCTCTTCAGTTATTGACCAGGTTGCTGTACAGTGCAGCTAGAATAGATGTGGTTTAGCTTCACGAATCCACTTTGGTAATGTTGTTCCTCCCTGTTTCAAGTAAAGTTTATCCTTTCTCAGCTTATATCTCTGTTGAAACAAGGGATCACTATGTCAGAAGAACGCAGAACATTTAGTAGTGTGCTATCAGACTACAAGTCATCAAGTACTCAACATTGTCAACAAGTACTCAGGGTAGACAAAAACTGTTTATCCATTAATAAACATCATTGCCTTGCTGTGACATTCACTATTCAATAGGCGTGTATGGACAGTTTGGCCCAAACAAGTCACTGCAACCTCATACAGCATTTTAAAGATGCATTGAGGTTGTTTATTTTGTGTGATCCAGGCTATTTTTGCCATTGGTTGGCTTTCGAAGCCGTCGTCGATGCAATGTGCAAATGGTAAAATTCCTTGCATGGCACTGAAATGGGTTTCCTGCATGAGAAAACTTACAATGCCTCAGCTGACCTACTTCCGATAATAAAATTATTTATTTAAAAAGGAATGTGATGATCCCTCCTTTTCTTGCATTAGTGATTCTTTCCCCCAAAACAATAGTCTAAAGCGAACGTTCATCAGTACCAGTACATTTGGAACACGTTATCAAAGGAGTCTATGGAAGATGTGAAAGTGAAAAATACATCCTATTGTCCCACTGTTGACAAATTATGTGAAAACTAAAACAATGGTGTGATCTATCTTGCAGATGTTTTGGCATTTCTACACTAGTAATTTACTGACTTATGGCTCTGATTAACATAAGAACAACACAGAAACTGAAAAAGAATAGGATTTTTGTAAGGTCTTACTTTCAGCTCCATCTGGTTTTTTTGGGGTTTTGGCAATGAGGTTGATTGTGGGGGGGAGGGGTTAGGACTTGAGTGGGTGATGTCATTCCTGGGCATGCTCCCTCCTGCAGCTGTGACATCACCATGGCATTCCATTTTTCAGACACTGGAACAACATAGATCCCAAATCTAGACCCCTCCCCCTTCCTATTTTAACCCTCTCTCAACACTTAATGCTCCCTCATTCACTCAACCCTCCTCTCTCTCTTTCTCCCTCTCTTTCTCTCACCCTCTTTCTGGCTCTGGGTCTCTCGCTCCCTCTTCTCTCTCAAATTCCCATTTTTCCCTGCTCCTCTCCTTTTGCCCATGGCCTCCCCCTCCTCTCCCCTTGTTCCAGATTCCTCAGCTCGCAGCCTGTGACGGTTTTCTTGCTTCCCAAGGATTTGCTTGATTCAGGAGGAAAGCATTTGCTGATAAGCTGATGAAAACTAAAACTTGAAAAACAAAACAAAACAAAAAAAACATTTGAAAGCATAACATTTGCCGACATAGAATATCTTGAAAAAAATAGTTTTGAAACCCCTCCCTTCTCTCCCCTCATCTCCCATATTAGCTCTTTGTAGTCTGTTGCTCAAAGCTCTTTGTGACTATTCTTAAGCATGGAAGTGCTGACAGTAGAGACTATAAGTGACTAATGCTTCTGATAGCTTTTAATGTGCACAGCCCAATGCAAGACTGAGTCAATATAAGTCTCTACAGACATCTTCAGATCTAGAAAATAAGTTGGACAGTCAGTGTTAAAAGAAAAAGCATGAGTGAGTGAGGGGGATGGGAAGAGAAAAATGAAAGAGAAGAAAAAGAGAGGGCAGACTCTATGAGGGAGGTTGAGAAAATAAAACTGACTGAACAATGAGGGAGGTGAAACAGAGAGAAGGAGAGAGAGAGAGAGAGAGAGAGAGAGAGAGAGGCAAGCTGAAAAAGGCAGGTACAGTCACATCCTGCTGGATTCTACAAGATAAAGGGGAGGAAAGAAGGGGGGTGGGTGTGTGTGTGTGTGTGTGTGTGTGTGTGTGTGTGTGTGTGTGTGTGCGCGTGTGTGTGTGTTTATCAAATGAGTGCATGCCTTTCTGTGGCAGGGTCCTCTGGAGACTGTACATACATGAACATGGTTCATCACAATATATTTGTGTACAGTTGTGTGTGTGAAAGTCACATATAAAGCACATGCACTTTGAACACTGCTGTGTGTTTGTGTGTCCCTTAGTGTTTCTTTGAGTGTGTCATGCATTTTACAGGGCTTTGTCAGTGATTAACTGTTCACCTTTTACGGCTGGGAAAGTAGTGTTGTCATTCAGCGGGAGAGGGAGGAGGGAGAGCGGGAGGGAGGGAGGTTCAGGAGGAAAAGGAGTGGCTTGCTGCAGATAGCTGTCCTTTCTGCTACACTTTTCTCTCAAGTGACGGCTCACGAGTGACTGTAGGGGAAGAGACCGGGAGTGCCAAGACACAGAAAGAAACAGGAGAAAAAGAAAGTAGAAGAAAGAAAGACAAAAAAAGTGAATATCAGCTCTATTTTCAGGTAAGTGTAAACAGAAAAGAGCAAAAAAGCAGAAAAAGACAAGAAGAAATGAAATCATGAACAGGCAGAGGAATGTGCTTTTATGAAGTAATGGTAATGTTTGACTATGCTTTCACTTATGCTTCACCTTTGTATATACAATTTGCATGACTGTAGATATGTGCTGTGAATGATAAAATGTAATCTGTTGTGATTTCTGAAATGTACATGTGTGGACTCTGGTGAGCATCTTCTAAGCATCTCTGTGCTATCTAATAAGTGTTGAGCTAGCACATATTCACACCCTCAGATATGCGTGTGGACATTTTCAGACAGACAGTTTTTGAAAAAGAGATGTGTTAGTTTCCAAACACCTGATGTTCACACAATCTCAGTTATTACTTTCATGTTCTCTGAACGCTCAAGCAACTGAGATGTCTCTGATATACTCGGACTACAGCCATTTCTCAGTGGCTCTGTTGCAGTTCAAATTGGAGCCACAACCTTAATATATTATTAAGTGTAATAGCAATTCCATGACCACTACCACAACTACTATCACTACTGCTGGCATGTCATTTTTTTACTACTATTACTAACAACAACAAGATTACCATAATAATGAGAAGAAGAAGAAGAGGAAGAAGAAGGAGGGAGGAAGAGTATGAGAAGGAAGAAGAACACAAACTGTCATTGATTAGATATTCATTTCAGTGGTCAAGGCTCTGGTCCAAACTATATATTTATTTCATTTTTTGGCCTGTAAGTTGTACTGCAGATGTTATACTACAGTTCCAGCACAGGATATGATTCATATAAGTCAGGTACAGTTGGAGTTGTAAATATAATCCCCTATGAAAAAAAAAATCAACTCATGAGTCAGTACCTGGATTACTGTCAAATGTGACAGATCTAAAAAGAGTGAGAGTATGGTATGTGAGTCCTTAAAAAAATGGCTGACACATTTATGAGTATTTCAGATGGGTTCTTAGATCAGAAATTTGGGGGATATCTCTGTGCATGTTTAGCCTGTGTGTGTGTGTGTGTGTGTGCGCACACCCAGCTTTGAGTAGTTCTGTTGTGCATGTGTGCATGTTTTGACCTCTTGAGGTGTGACTCTATGTTTGCCAGGGTGTGTTCAGCGGGTGTATCTGTTTTGCAATCATTTGTACATGGGCATTTTAAACAGCGCTTTTCCGGGACTACAAATTTAGTCCTGTATCAGCAGATCAGACTACAACTAATGCCCTAATATAGCTATGTTGTAAGAAACAGGTTAACGTGGGCATGTCCCAGCCCTAATCTGTGTAAAAATGCTAAAATGTTAAAAGTGATGTATGTGTTCATTCCTTCTCTCCTTTGGCTTTGTTCAGCACACCCTTTTTCACAACTACCAACATTCGCATAACAAAGTGTGCAAGTAAGAAACAGTGTATTAGACATTCCGCCATGCAGTCATGCTAGTGATAAAGAAAAGGCTGTCAAATGTTTTTATCTTTTGTGTGGCTTTGGAGGGATAATTATAATAACAATAGCTTAGGTATTTAACAGTGTTTTATGTACTGGGACACCAACATGTCTTACCCACCATCTGGGACACCAACATGTTTTACACAAATGTGTGTTATGTTTTTCAGCAACATGACATCAGCTGAACCACAGAAGAAGATGGTTTCCTCTGTCTTCATCACTCTGGCATCCCCTTACAGAGCCACAATCACCCAACGGCCACACATACAACACAGCACCGTGGAAAAAGACACACAGCAATCAGCTGTACCTGTCAGCCATGGGAACGACTTCTCTGAAATGAAGTTGGCTAATACCCACAAAAAAGCTGCAGCTCTCTCGCAGGATGGACATAATGGACTGCAGACGTCTCCACTGGCACCGACCAGCCCCAGAAACTCCCAGCCGGGATCTACGCTCGGTTCCTCTGTCTCCGGAACAGAGACCTATCCATCTTCCATGGTCGTACCTGGTTCATTTACCTCCAGAAATACAGAACTGTTAACAAGCAAAGTAGACGACAACACCGAAGGTAATGAGATAGCATTGCCATTAAAAGAATTAGTATGTTATATGGGAGGAGGGTATGTTGGACAAAACTGTGAGAGGTCAGGAAGATTAGATTCATACTTGTTCATATTACAGGGAGATTAAGGAACACTTTACTGTCTGTAGAGTTAATTTAGTTGTTTAGTACACTAGTTTACAAATTCATTGGTGATGTCTCCTTGATATAAAGGGACTGGAAAACAATTTTCAGAACATTTCAAAAAAGAAAATTCAGTCACTTAAAGAAAAATCTCAGCAACCCCCCCCCCCCCCCCCCCAAAAAAAACCTCTCATTTGCATTTGTGGATAATCTGTTAAAAATGCTGCCTGATTTTTTTCCTGGTCTCTCAGAGATTTTACCACCACCACCCCCTCTGCCGACACCCCTGGACTCTGAGCTCTCTGAGGACCCCACAGCACCCCTGCCCCCACCCCCAGTCCATGGGTTCTCTCCTGCTCCTCTTCAGTCTGTCCCCCAGCATGGACCACTAAGCGCCAAGTTTGAGGTAAGATATTAAGTCTCCCATCCTCATGTTCCTCTCAATTCGCAATTGTCCACATGCTCATGTTTCCAAAATGCACAAGGCCAAGTGTAACGGTGAACAAATGGAACAGAGACTGTCTCATGTATGCCTGGTATCAGTACTTCAGGAGGAAGAAAGGTCTGACTCTGATTCGGATTGTGAGTACATCTGCAGAATGAATCTGAATGAAAATGAGCCTTTGGAGAAAAAATCTGTCTTGAATTGCACTCATCAAAAGATACAGCCAATCTCACACTCAGAATTTACATTAACTTTTATTCATTTAGCAGACGCTCTTATTTAAAGTGACTTCCAAGAGAGGCAGAATACAAACCAAGCATGTAATTTTAGTGAAATTCTGTAGACTTTATTATTGTGGGCTGCATTGCACAGAGGATGCAATGAAAGCTGACATCGTAGCATTAAGTAAACCCAAAGCCGTAGCATTCCTCTACACAAAACCCTCCCTCTAAAGGGGTATGAGTGACTGTATGTACTTTTCCCATGAACTCTGTCTGCGCGTGGGGCTACCTTTCTGCCTTACTGCCGCGTAATTACTTCAGAGGAATATTCTCTGCACTTTCAGGAGCCCATGAAGTTACTGTGTCCATTCACAATGTGTCCTTACTGCACGCATCAGTCACAGTGTGTATTTTATACAGTTTAGAAGTAATTAGTATGAGCATTAAACGTTCGAGTAAACTTCAGATGGGTGGTGTGTTAGACTTCAGAAATATGGTGGACAGATGGAATGCGGTGTTTTGATGTGATTTACGAGAAAATAGAATGGTCTGATCAGTTGCTCTGAAATGGAGCATGTTTAATTATGATGTTTTGCCTGAAGCTCTTATTTATTTGGTTTCCTATTTTTATTACTAAGTAGCTCACATACAAAAACAAACCTTTGGAAATATTTTATGAGCACTGCATTCTTATGTATCTCTAAAGTGTTTCTCATAACCCACAAAAATAGTTCAACAGAAGAGCATTCTGCTGAGATGAAAAAGTATCAGTCAAACATTTTCTTTGTGATGTTGCCTTGCACTTACAATCATATAATATACTTATTTCTGTATTATTACCCCTCATCAATGTTCTGTGATTATAGACCAAAACAGCTGCAAAACAACAAGAGGACACACCTCCCCCTGGTGGAGTAAAACACAATGAAGCAACTGTGGCACCTCACAGCAATTTGGAACAGGAGGTGCACCCAGAGAGCAAAGGCATGTATTTATGGAGAGAAAAACACACCAGTTGTTAATTAATTTTTCCCCCTTGATATTAACCTCATAGTTTGTATGTTTTTCAGATGTCTGTGGATTTTGTCGCAAAACTGTGGCTCTAAGTGAGCCTGCCATAGAGGCTTTGAACAGAACTTACCACGCAAGCTGCTTCCAGTGCAGACAGTGTGAAGTCCCCTTAGCAGGCAAAATATACTACAATAAGGCTGGAATTCCACTCTGTGAAGACTGCTATCAGGTACAAGCAGCTGAGGGTCAAAGCAACTTTTTTAACAAATGCTGGCACAAGATAGATTCACAGTCTGCACAAATTCACACACTTATGAATATTTAACACGGGGCGTGCATATGCATGGTTCAATTTGCATATTCTAAGCATTAACTTTCATCTTGTGGGACAATCGCAGGCAAGTTTGGAGCCCTGCTGGGCATGTGGTGAAGTCATTAAGGATCACATGATACGAGCGCTGGAGCGAGCCTACCACCCACCCTGCTTTGTCTGTACAACTTGTAATCAAGCTATTGGTGAACAGAGGTTTGCACAGGGTGAGGTAGGAGAGGTGTACTGCCTACAGGACTACTACAGGTAAATAATGACCATGCAAATCTATGTTCTTTTAAGAATATGCACGTTCTTTCTTTTCTTGACCCTGCAGTCGGCAATGAAAACTGTCAACGCTAGGTGGTATTCATGCTGAAATACAGGAATAAGGAGGAAAAAGAGGAAATTCCTGAATATAAGTGGATCATACAATTGTAGCTGTTGCAGTGACAGGAAGGTATCAGTTGCCAAAGAGCAGTGGTGTGAGTAATGGTTCTCTTTGCTGTGTTGTCGGGTAAAGGAAATACGCACCTCAGTGCAGCGTCTGTGCACAGCTCATCATCCCTCGTGAGGATGGTACTGATAGTTATACAGTGGAATGTCTTGGACGCTCTTTCCATGAGGACTGCTACCGTTGTGAGGTATGTGCTTATGGACCTGAGACTCTCACTGTAATGTGTGTAGGCAAATGTATGTGAGTTGAATGTGTGTAAGTGCATTCTCTCTCTCTCTCTCTATCTCTCTCTCTCACTTCCCTTTATAAGGTATGCAAAGTACTGCTTTCCCCAGAGCCAAATGAACAGGGTTGTCACCCACTGGAAGGACAGATACTTTGCAAACCCTGTCACCTGACACTGGTCCAAGCAGTGCAGCACTAAACTGTGCAACAACCTCAGAGCCAGACTGGAGAAATGAGCAAATGAGGACAAATCCACATGAAAAGGGCATCTTCAGAGAGGAAGGTTTTTAAAGACAGCTGGCCGGCAGTTTGAATGGGAGATCTTTTAAAAAGGGAGAGCAGAATTTTGTTTTTCATTATAGTATTAATTCATTTAAGATTACATAATATTACCCTATTTTTATACAAACAAAGCCTGAATTTAGATTCTTTTCAAATTCCCATTTACATGAATAATGTACAACACATTTATCTCTTTTTGCTATTTAACCTGGTATTTTGCACCCTGATGTAATATGCACCAATAAAAGGCAATGCACCAAAGATATTTATTCAACAGCAATAAAGTATTACGGCATCTCTCTCCTCTACATCTTCTATTTTCTTCATTCTTTGTATCTTCACCTCGCCAGTTTATGAATAAATAAACTAATATATTTGAGGTTTCGACTCGTTGTTTGCACTATTGTTCATTTCTAATTGACATCTGTTCTGACATGATCCTCAGCAAAGGATATAAGTTCATAAAACAGTCAATATTACTCGTTGAAGCAGTACTGTTATTACGAAAATCTAATAGAGATTGTACGATTGTCGCATTACCTCGGGAGCACGGCTGTCACGACACATTGTATGATGTGCGGTCGCCGTCACTAAAAAAAGCATAAATGCGCGCGCCCTGTCATCGGAGGTTCACACGCACGGATTCGGAGTGGGTAGGCCAGAATCCTTTTCACACGATCTCACGGCGTTCATTTCGCAAGGCGGATTTCCCGACGGTCAGATTAAAAAGACGTGAGAGAGCATATGTTTATGAACGGGAAAAGGAAAACACAGAATGGTTCGGGAAACCAGACACCTTTGGGTGGGAAATTTACCCGAACATGTTCGAGAGGAGAAAATTGTTGAACATTTTAAACGGTGAGTTACACAACAGGGTAGTTATTCGAAAGAACGGCGCGCGCTGTATCCATTGCAGATAGCTAGCCAGAGGGTATATCGACACCACGGCCTTTGGTCTTCGACAAGAACCGATTCCAACAGTAGTGAGAAACAAGAAGGATAGCGTAAGCGTCTGTAAAAGTGTAACTTACTGCTAGGGTCTCACTGTGCTCTATATTTACCAAAGCACGTGTAGGTTTTGCTCTTTTTTGTACCACAAAACCTAAGAATAGCTAGCTGATAAGCGCCTGCTAGCCAGCTAGCAAAGCTAAACTCATCGAGCTATTTTACTAGCTTGGCAGTACTAACCAGTCAGCTAACTTTACTGTGGAGTAATGTGTTCTGGTTAATAAAGGTATTGTTGGACATATTTTTAACTGTCAAATAGGTAAGTAATATGCACACGCTTTTCGACGTATTGTATTTGGGTAAAGTGATGTACAGTCTTAATTCCATGTTAGCTGGTCATTAACTAACAGCTAAGCGCCTTGACAAGCTTCTGTAGAGAAATCTAACGCTAGGATTTTAGCTAGCTAGCTTACAGCGATAGCTTGTTTGCATGGAAGGTATTTGACGAGCTAGTTGCCTAGCTAACGTGAAGATTTTAGTCCCTGATTCCTGTCCTATTCCACCGTTTAAATACTGGGTCCTGGTAACGTATCCGTTACAGTAAGAAAATGTATTATTAACGGGGTTTTTTTTTCTGGCAGAAGCACGAAAATAAACAAGGTAACCAGTGGTTGCCTCGTAACCAACGACCGTCTTAAAGCATTGCATTGAAATTGCCATCTTGAATCTTGTCTTAGCTGGTCAAGCCTGTATGGTGCGTTCTTGTTGGCAACATTATATCAGGTTTTTCACTACCACCACTGACGTACGGTTCATTAATTAAGTACTTGTGACGTTAATTGATCGTATAATCTTCCCTTTACTGATATAGATTTATTTATAAAACTTTCTCTCTCTGGGGAGGATACACTAACTGTAACAGTCTTTAGACCGGGAAGCTGAATAGACGCTTAAGTACCTCCTCAGCTTGGAATCTGATGTGTGGTCTGTAATAATCAGGCTGCATAAATATATTGTAATAATTGACATAAATTTGTATTAAGATCTTACTTCAGGTTTTCCTGTTCAAGAGTCTAGTATTTTTGAAACGTTAAACAGTTAATTGATGCTTGAAAACTGAAAGTATTTTATTAACTTTTTTGTGTGTAGTACTCCAAAAGTGGCCAGTTAGGATTTATTAAGTCGACTGTACCTGGACCCTTCCAAATATCCCTGATATTTTTTTACCCTGTACTTACTCTTATTGCTCTGCTCCATCTAAAAGAATCCACTAAACTTTATCCAAAATGAATAATGTTAATCACGTCGCTGTATTTTTCCTGCTCTTGTTTGGCATTTATACTGACTGAGTGTCGCAATTGGAAAAAATACAGTAATTTAATATTCTCCTACATGTTTTTGGATTTTCCTGAGCGACAAAATAGTTGTGCCCACACTGCTGACCTTGTGTTACGTCCCTCTGATTAGTACGCATTCTCTGCTGTTTATTATGGTTTGATCAACTATTGTATGTAGCTACCAAATATGGTATAATCCGTCACCAGGTCCCAACATAATCATTGTTTACGTACTGCTCCTCTCCTCCTCAGGTATGGGCGAGTGGAGAGTGTCAAGGTCCTGCGGAAGCGGGGCTCAGAGGGCGGTGTGGCAGCCTTTGTGGATTTTGTTGACATCAAAAGTGCTCAGAAAGCTCACAATGCAGTCAACAAAATGGGGGACAGAGACCTACGCACTGATTACAATGAGCCTGGATCTGTCCCAAGTGCCGTGCGGGGTTTGGATGACAATTCCCCCTCTAGCAGTCATACGAGGGATGTTTCGGGGTTCTCGAGGGGTGCCGTGGGGCCAGTTTATGGGCCCCCGGTGTCTCTCCACACCAGAGAGGGGCGCTATGAACGCAGACTAGACGGGTAAGTGGACAAGGTCTCCCTCTGAAGTGCAGGGGAACTATGGTGTCAGATTAAGGCATTACCCACTATCAAAGGGCTTTACTTTTGGTTTGGAAAAAGAGCACATTTCATTTCAGGTCAATAGAACATAATCTAGGGATATCTTCCTCATTCTCAGCGACCTGCCTTCGCACATGGAATTATTAATCCATATATAATTTTAATTTTATGATTGTATGGATATCAGGTATATTTGTACGATGTGTGGGATACACTGTGTGAGCCATATCCCGTTTCCAAGTTGGATATCATCCTTGTGGAAAATATCCTAGTAAGTGTGGATATCCCATTTGTGGAGAAATACCCGGTGAGTTTTGGATTAAGGGTCCTGTTGGATACTACCTAAACTTGCCTTGGATCTCCCTATTTGGAAATACACATTTACCTGTGATGGATTAAGTACGTAAGCATTTTTTTAAAATGAAAAGGTAGTCTCGCGCAAATTTTGATTTTCTCGATCAGCTCCTTTCTCCCCCCCCATGATTCATCTGGGTGTGATGCCTTTTGTCTCACATAATGCAATGGAAGTCCCGGAGGTGTGTACTCTTCTGGATGTAAGAGAAACTAAACATCAGTTTGAGCTGGTGAACGTTGTAATTCCAGAGTGTTCCTGGATTAATTTTGGTGTTAGAACCCCATTACTCCCAACCTTTGTCATCGTCGATTATCGCCAAACAGTTCAACTGAGAGCTATTTGCTTGTATTAGACACGAACTGAACATTGCCTGACGTTTGGAGCGTAAATCATGTCAAGAAGCTTTTAAGTCATTTTAATGGTGACTTTGAAGACCAACCAGAAGAAATAACTTTTGGATGGACAGAGGAACCTAGTCCCAATAAGTTATGGATCTAACCCTGATTTGGATGTATGGGATCTGGCTGTGCAAGCCCTTTGCTGGATTACTCAACTGCTGTGTGGATATACCGGCATATCACCTCCACACCGAGTCCTGTGGGGTTTTGACTAGAAGTGTGAAGCAAATTGATCTGCAAGTGAGCTGATGGATCCTTCTATTTCCAAAGGGATGCCACTGAACTTGCACGAACTGTTGGAATACCCCAAATGTTTTTTTGTTTTTTTAATCCTAAAAAAGTAATCTGTGAGAATAGACTGGGATTATTTTATTTATCTTTTTTCTCTCTCTGTTATTTTCCTGCTCTGCACAGCAGTAACAAGATACTGGAAGTGAACTAATTATCACATTTGGGACACATCTCTGGCTTGCAGTTGATCTCTGGATTACCCTGCCGTATGAAAAAGTTGGATATTATTTTATTTATGGACTGCAGCTGTCAAATATGAGAGACAGTGTCTCAGTTTTACTAGTTACTTATGTGCATTTTACAAGGAGCGCGATATTATTTTTACATAATTTACAGCGTACGTGCCCTTAGTTTTAAAAGAAACCCATCATATTCTGTTTGAATTTTTCTGGTCTTTGGATAATGCCTGCTACTGCAAGCCCCTCTTCTATACCGATGGCACACAGAAGATATTTTTAGCTCCAGACCTCAAGCAAGATACTTCGCCTGTTCTTCTGTCTCCTTTTTGCCTTCACAAATTTTTTGGCTCACACATTTGTCCTCCTTTATTGTATTTGGGATTATGTAGGTTCAGTTACTGCCCTCAAAAGGTTGGTATTTCCCAGGCTTTTACATCTTTGCGCTTTTTTTTTTCCCTCTATCTAACCCAGATATGCACCATGCCTCTTTCCCCTTTTTTTCTCCACTAACTTGTACAGCTTGTAGAGAAAAGGCACTGCTTGTTTGTACAGAAGGGTTCTGCAGGTTCCTTCTAGGCAGCCGCTTGTTTTATACCCCTGACTCTATCTATATGTTTGTCTCCTCCTTTTCCCTCTTGCTTTTGTCCTTGTGGATGTTAGCCCTTACTGTGCTAAAGTTTTGCTTGTGTTAATTTTCATATCAAATCGCACCAAAAATGCCTGTAACACAATATGAGTTCCTCCTGAAGAGCTGATCTGAAATGATTTCTTTCCCATGGCGATGAAGAATTTCGAAACAGCTGAGGGGAGGGGGTGGGTCAAATGTCGGTTTTTGGGAAAAAATCATCATCAGCTGTACGTGCCTTTTCAGTGCTGTTACATTTTATGAGCCGCGGAGAGAATCACACCTAGTTAATTTCCTTAAGTGCGACAGAGTGCTTTTTTGTTCACTTGAATGTCAACGATAGCAACAGGGTCTCTCTTTTATTTTTCTTTTCATGAGCATATACAATGCGTATTCCGAACTGCAGTGGTACATCTGTGCTTACTTTTGAATCACTTATGTCCTCTGTTCCTCTCACACCCAAAGTTAGGATCTAGGAAATCCTAAAATGTAACTATTTAAGTAAATTCAAATAGCATACAAACTATGAATAAAACTATGGGTGGTTGCCGTAAAAACTGGGAATAAAACATGTACCTCAAACACACTTATAAACTTGAGTCCATATTTAAAATTCAGAATTAATCTAGTTAGTTTAAAGATTCTTAGCTGCAGCTACACACTACCTCATGTAATGCAGTATCTAACCATACAGAATTGTGCAACCATACAGAATTGTGCAACCATGCACTATGCAAGAAAGTGATTGAAAGACATTTTATCATCCATTTATTTTAAGGAAATTCTTCACCCTGTGAAGTGGCTGAAAGGACACACACACACACCCAAACATGCCCACACACACACACACACACAAAACATGCTCTTTGGTTAGACACTGCTAAACAGCCACAGTAACAGTGTCAACTGCGGTTTGACATAATCACAATGGGTATGCCTTCAAGAAATTCACTTTACGTTTTTTTTTTTTTTTTTTTAATTGCATTTAAAATATCCGCCTCTCTTTTCCCCCCATTTCTGTTTCTGTCACTCTTTCACAGCAGCTCTGACAGTCGGGATCGAGCGTATGAACACAGTCCTTATGGACACCATGAGCGTGGCAGTACTTTTGATAGGCCACGGCACTACAACACAGACTATTACCGTGACCGCACAATGTTTGCCTCTGGAGTCAGCTCCAGCCCTGCAGCCAGCACGATTAGTGGGGGATTTGATACCCCAGAGACTCATTTTGAGTCACGAATCCGTGACCCCTTCAGCCTTTCCAGTGCTGCGCGCCGGGACCCGTACCGCGATGACAGAGGGCGGCGGGTTGATCGGACATACCATCACCGACGCAGCCGATCCTCTCACTCGTCACAGTCACGACACCCTTCCCCACAAAGGACCACAGGGCAAACACCCAAAGCCCCTCATTCCCCCAAGAGAGCCCCAGTTTCCCCAAGCCGAGGCCCACGATCACGTTCCCACAGTCGGTCATCCAGCTCTGACTCAGTGGGCAGCACCAGCAGTACTGGAAGTGGCAGGTATTGAGGGGAGTTGGTTGGGTGGGTCACACAAGACTCTCTGCTTCTCACTCTTAAATTTTATGAGCAGAGGTCATCATTTGTTCATGCTACATTCAGCACTGATTGTTGATCATCTCTTTCCTACAGACACATCTGTGATCTTAGTAGATAAATCAGTCAGACAAATCCTAACTAGGTTGTAAGCATGTTTAACTTCTTCTGTTTTGAATTTGAATTTTTCAAAACAGAAAGTTCGACCTTGTTACATTTTTACGCCAGATGGAGGTGATGGTGTTTTCATCAGGGATATTCTCTTATTTCAACAGTAGTGATTCAAATAGCAGTTCAAGTGAAGGATCCCGAGCGCGATCAGTTCAGTCTGCAGCCACTCATGTACCTCCAGCCCCTCCACCCCTGTCCTTGGATTCTGATGAGCCACGTAGGAGCTTTGGCATCAGAGTTCAGAACCTACCTGTGCGATCCACAGGTGAGCACCCATGAGTACATGCACATGGAGATGTGTAATCTGGTTGAAGTACTGGTATTGGACGTTAAATTTCCCAAATAGTAATAAGAAACACTGCATTACATTGCATTATAATGACTGCATGTCAGTCCTCTTTTGTCCCATTTTCCAAAAATGTTGAATCAGAGTTGTGTATCTGTCAATTTTTTTTTTTGGTATGAGACAAGCTTACTTTGGAAGTTCAGTTTTATCTCTGTACCTCCCAGATTCATGTTCAGTTCATTTCATGCTTAGAATGTTTATGGTATGTTTCAGTCGAGACTTGTTAAAATTCTTTCAGACACAAGCTTAAAAGATGGGCTTTTCCATGAATTTAAGAAGTATGGAAAAGTGACATCTGTGCAGATCCATGGAGCTTCTGAAGAAAGGTATGGCCTGGTCTTCTTCAGACAGCAAGAAGATCAAGAGAAAGCTCTCAGTGTTTCCAAAGGAAAGCTCTTCTTTGGCATGCTGATTGAGGTCACTGCCTGGAATGGCCCTGGTAAGAAACATAAGATATTACCTGGCAGATTCAGCTTTTATTTGTAGCACAGTTGTGTAGTTTTCTTTGGTCACAAAACCAAAACTCTCCTTGCCTTTCTGTACATCACCAGAAACGGAAAGCGAGAATGAATTTCGGCCGCTTGATGGCCGGATCGATGAGTTTCACCCAAAAGCCACTCGTACACTGTTCATTGGAAATCTGGAGAAGACGACCAACTACCAGCAACTGCTTGATGTCTTTCAGCGCTTTGGAGAGATAGTGGTACATATGAATATCGTCATTATTTTTTTTTTTGTAATGACACCATCAAACAGTTATGTCATCAGCTCCAGTTTTAACAAGTGTGACAGAGTTAGGACACAGTTTTATTATATTTCAGTCCAAATGTACTGTTTAGTTCTGTCGGACTTGAAGTAAGTAATTAAAGGGGACCAACACAGAAGGGATTGCGCTGTTTCATTTCCTAACACTTTTGTAGTATTTTTATTGTGCAGTGGTATGCTTTAGTGACAGGCATTTTATGTGATGTTGTCCCTCTGAATTGTACCTTGTTTTAAGTAATTTTTTTTTGGTTTAGGATATTGACATAAAGAGAGTCAATGGAGTTCCTCAGTATGCCTTTGTGCAGTACTCTGATATTGCCAGTGTTTGTAAGGCTATAAAGAAAATGGATGGGGAATACTTGGGAACCAACAGACTCAAGGTATCTGTTCAAGTTTTCACACTCCTTTACTGTCATTTTGGCATTTATTTTATTGATGAAGTAAGAAGTACTAGACCAGATTTACTGTTTTGTTTTTAAAGCAGGTGTTGTATAGCTTCAGTTGAAAAACGCCATATTTTAAAGTAAATGATAACATTATTGATGATTAAATATTGACCCCTGCAAACTCTTTTTCAGCTGGGATTTGGAAAGAGCATGCCCACAACATGTGTCTGGCTTGATGGCTTGGCCTCCAGTATTACAGAGCAGTATCTCACGCGACACTTCTGTCGTTATGGACACGTGGTTAAGGTAGCACATTTCCATTGTTCAGGAACGTAACGTGCATACATCCCTTTTAGAAAACAGCAAAAAGAAAAAAAGTGTTCAATTTCTTATGACATTTCCATTGCGCAGGTCGTGTTTGATAGATTAAAAGGAATGGCGCTCATCCTGTACAACAACACAGAATTTGCTCAGGCTGCGGTGAGAGAGACCAAAGGCTGGAAGATTGGGGGCAACAAAATTAAGGTGATAATAGGCATCCTGTTAAACTGACCACTTAGAGGAATGTTGTTGTTTTTTTTTTATACTGCAGTACGGCATGCTGACCATTGTACTAATCATGTGAGCATTACTTTTAGTGTCATTGTCTAAAGAATATGGGAGTGTCACTGCTGCACTGTTCTGTGATGTCAGTATTAAAGCAAGTTGGAGAGTTTCTTGCTGAAATTTTTTGCTTTGATTTCCTCCTAACATTTGAAAAACTCCTTGTCTGCAGGTTGATTTTGCCAGTCAGGAGAGTCAGATGGCATTCTATCGCTCCATGCAGGCATCAGGACAGGACATTAGAGACTTCTATGAAATTCCATCAGAGAGAAGGTGAGGGATTTGTTTTGGTTGTATATTGAAATGAAGTAAACTTTGTGTTTTGGAGCTAACGTTTTGATTTGGTGCATTTATCTCTCTTGGCTCTTATTTGTAAAAAAAGCCTCAGCATCTTAGTGCCACTTAACTATGCAGTTTGTTTAGTGTATAGTTAAAAAACATGCAATAAGATGACTGTACACTGACTTCCTGTGTCGATGTATAATGTTTATAATGTTGTCACTGTTTTTTCTCTGTGTGACAGAGATGATCGCAGACCTCCCTATCATGACTTCTCAGCTGAGAGGGCGTACTATGAGAATGTCCGCACCCCGGGACTTTATGCTGAGGACCCTCGTCGTGATTATTCAGCCCGTAGCCGTGAGCGTTACACAGAATTGGACCATTACCAAGGTGACCACTATGATCCTCGTTACCATGACGATCCTCGCGAATACAGAGACTACAGAGATCCCTTTGAGCAGGACATAAGGAAGTACAGTTACATCCAACGGGAGCGTGAGAGAGAGCGTGAGCGTTTCGAGGCTGATCGCAGTAGGTGGAGTCCATCGCATCAGAGACGTCCAATCACCCCTGCCACATCCCCATCACCATCTGAGCGTGTCTCGCGGGAAGCTGAACGACGGGTGTACAGGCACTCGTCTGAACGAAGTGGAAGCTGTAGCTCACTTTCACCTCCACCACAATATGAGAAGTCTGATAAGTCCCCAATAGATTACAAAAATGAGGGGCTCGATCGAGAAATGGAGCAGATTGAAACGGAGCGTATGAGTGGGGCAGAGAGGAGCAAGCGTGCCAGGCGAAAAGAGAAAGCAGACAAGGAGAAGGGAGAAAAACTTAAGTCAAGAAGGGGAAAGGTTCAGTCTCCCAGTGTACCTCATGCAGAAACAGACAGGGAGGCAAGTCTGGATGCAAGTTCTGGGAAGCTAAAAGCCTCAGACTTTGATGGCACAGAGAAGCAGAGACATAAAGGTGATGGTGAACCTTCTCCTGCTGATCAAATATCTCGCCTTGAGCCCCAAAAAGGAGAGAGACTTGATCAAGTTAAAAGTGATACAGTGGACAGAGATGGTAAAGGTAAAACAAAGAAACATTTAAAATCCGACTCTGGGATCGATGGAAAAGACTCTGTTTCGGACCCTGACAGGCTTGCAGCAAGAAAAAGGCGCTTTGGCGATCCCAGTGGTAAAGCCATTAGACAGAAAAGGGGTCGGCTGGAGGAGGAGTCAAGTCTTGGACTTAACCAGTCAGCGGACTCTGGGTCAAACAGTGCTTTTGCAAAGGACACGGAAGTTGATGTGAAGATGTTGGAAAAGGAAGGCCAGAAAAAAGAGCATTCAAAGTCAAAGCCTGAGAGATTGGTTGCACATTATGGTCAAAGAGAAGAGCACGATCCTAGCTCCAGTACGGCTGGAAGAGGACAGGGTCTTATGCATCCAGGAGAAATTTCAGAAGTAGATATTGACACTTTGGACCCTGCTAAAAGTCATCCTGGATCAAGTGTAAGCAGGAGGTTGTCCAATGAAGGGGGATTGGACAAGGACAGCAAAGTTAGGGAGGATTACATGTCGTTGGACATTGACCTCTCTCAGAGTTATCGCAAACAAATGGAGCAAAACAGGAGGCTTCGACAGCAGATGCAGGAATCTGATAAACCAGGTAGACCAGGAACTCCTCAGAGTCTGGACACAGAAGACTTTGAGCATCGTAGTCTGGTGCATGAGGTAGGTAAGCCACCCCAGGATGTCACTGATAATTCTCCATCCAACAAAAATAAGAAACAAGAATCTTTTGACTTGGATTTGAGCTCAAAGAGAGAACGGGTATACCGGAGCTCTCGGCAAAAGAGTGAGGACTCTGAATGGAACCATCCTACATCACCAAGATTGCTGCAAGCATCTCTAAACACAGATGAAGAATATAATGAGAATCCTCATGCGCTGACTGGTAAAGACATCAAGGAGCCGCCGAAACCTGAAGATAACGCTCATTCAGAACTGCATGCAGTAAAAAGGGTACATGCCTCACATATGTCCAAGCTGAGCACACCTCTGCAAGATGAACAGCAGAAACGCTGGGATGCACGTTTAAAGCAAGACTTATTGCCTGACTTGGGGTTCTCTAGCAGCAGTGGCAAAAGACGGCTTAATCGTAAATATTTAGACTATGGCCTTTGGCATGATTTGGAACCAGGTGAAGTGCGGTCAGATTCTGAGGAAGATCGTGAAAACAAACCAAATTCACCAATGCCCTCAACCTCTGTGTCTTTCTCAGAACGGCATCGTGTAGACAGAATGCCCGAGTCAAAGTTGTCCACCTCATCTGAGAGGAACAAATTCTATTCTTTTGCTCTGGACCAGAAAATTACACCAGATACCAAGGCATTGTTGGAACGTGCAAAGTCTCTTTCTTCTTCAAGGGAAGATAATTGGTCGTTCTTGGACTGTGACTCACATTTTGCCAGTTTTCGAAGTAGAAAGGATACGGAAAAAGTTGAATCAACACCACGACCAACACCCTCATGGTACATGAAGAAGAAAAAAATTCGCAGTGAGTCTGAGGATAAACTAGATGACAGAAAGGAAGATCCCAAGCCAGAGGAACAGGAACGGCGGGAACTTTTTGCTTCACGTTTTCTTCATAGTTCAATTTTTGAACAGGATTCAAGGCGCCTTCAACATCTGGAACGAAAACATGAAGATCCTGAACACGGCCTTGGGTATCATACTCCCCAGCAAGGTGCGACAGAGCCTGATTCAGAGCCAGTTGTACTCTTTCATAGCCGCTTTTTAGAGCTAACAAGGTTGCAGCAACAAAAGGAGAAGGACCAATCTCAGCAAGAAATCAAGAGAAGTGAGAGCATAGATGGTAACAGAATAGATAAACCACAGGAAGATGAGGAAAAACCTCAGCAACAGCTTTGCAGTTCTGACCATATTCAGGAGCCAGAGATTAAACCAGTCAGTCCCTCTCAAGTTGTGCAGAATTCACAGCCACTTTTGATGCTTAAGGAGACATCACCTCCATTAGAAAAAGCTAGTGATCCAACACCTTCTCCTCCCTCTCAAATGCCTTTGGATGTGGTAGTGAAAGAGGAGGAAAAATATGTGCCCACATCACATCCCTTGGTTGAGGAGTCTTCAACAGCTGTCCTCCCTGAATGCAAAGAGTCAAAGTCCCCAGTGACAGAAACTAAATTGTCACCTAACAGTGATAAAACAGAGGTGAAGGGTCTTGACAAAGATATTGAACATTTCTCTGGAGAAGTTACACAGACTAATGAAACTCCAAAGAACTGCCTTGAGCAAAAGCCTGAATCAGAATGTGAGCCTCCCGAATTGCCATGCTCTGCCTCTGCCTCTCCAATGCTCATAGAGGAAATGGGAAGTTCAAGTAAAACCGAGTCTGTTCCTGTAGAAACTAAAATTCAACTCAAAGACGAGGACCAGAAGGTTTCAGATAACTACGCAATTGAGGAACCAGTCTCACCACCACAGAAGTCAAAAACTAAAAAGAAAGTGCCTCCAGCAACACCAGTCACCCCTTTGACTCAATCATGCCTCTCTGATAAACAAGCTGTACGTAAGAGTGAACGTATTGATAGAGAGAAGCTTAAACGTTCCTCTTCTCCAAGAGGAGAGTCATCTAAGGCCATCCCAGATTCCAAGTCAACCAGCAAGTCTCCAATCCATGGACCCGAAGCTGAGCCAGAACAGAACGTACCACCAGTAAGGGCAAGGCGTCGAAATGTGCGCTCTGTCTATGCCACCCCTGTTGAAGACGAATCTGCTCAACAGACCAGTAAAGATGTAGAATCACCACGTCCTGCCAGGAAACGTACAGTTGGTGATAAGGATATAATGAATCCACAGCCATCTGAGCAGGAGAGCCTTACCCCACCACAACGAGGGCGAGGGCGCCCTCCCAAGAATCGTCGCCAGGGAGAAGATGTACCAGCTGCAAAATGTGACCGAGCAAAAGCAACTGAGACCAAAGAGACAGATATAAATGACTTGGGCAACAATGAAGGAGTCACCAAAACAGAGAAAGGCAAGAATTCTTCCCACACCCAGAAAGGAACATATCAAGGGTCTGCATTGTCTACCGCTGCACTTGGAAAGAAGGGGGATAAAACTGAGAAAATTCCAGAGAATATTACTCAAAAGAGAGATTCAAGTGACGAGGACGTAGTTGGAAAGGATTGTGCAGTTCAGAGTGAAAGTGATCCCCTGGGGCAAAGTGGAATGAATAAGGAAACTTTTCATAAAATGCAAAATATTTCAGAAAAAGGGCATGAAAAAGATAAACATGGTGTAATGGAGAATGCCACCAGAAACACTGAAAAAGCAACTGATCCCTCATTTACCGACGAACAACCACCACTGGATAAGAGCGGAAGGGCAAAAGCTTCACGATTGATTAGAAATACAAAACTTGTGACTGAGGATAAGTCCCTTGTGCTTAAAAACCTCAGAGTCAGACTTGATGTTACCGAAGTCAAGGCCATGCTCCAGTCTGGAGATGATGATTCAGGGCATGATGATTCTCCTAAAAAGAATAATCCTAGTGTCTCCACTAAAGACTCGTTGGATCCAAGTTTGGTGAAAGATGTTTTGGTCGATAATAATGAAAGTAAAGATAAAGCGCTTGCAGACTCAGCCAATACTGGAGACCCTCAAGAAACACTTTTATCCCAGCAAATGGAACTTGAGCAAGCTGTAGAACATATTTCCAAGCTCACAGAAGACACTACCCCTCTACAGTTCAAAAATGTCTCCACAGAGCAACCCGTTCCATTGCCGGAACTTGAAGAAGTGCCAGAACGTGAGACTGAGGAAGAGAAGCCTGCCAATCCTGCCAGTGAGACTGAACTTGCTGCAGCTATTGATTCTATCACAAATGAGGATGTATCTTGCCCCGTTTCACAAGATCCAGTCATAGGACCAGTCATGGATACTGATCCTGACATTCAGACTCTAATTCCAGATTCTAAGGTGGTGGATCCTGGCTTGAGCACAGCCTCAGAGGAAGTTTCAGCTTCAGGGACGCCTAGAAAAGGAGGTAAAGGCAGAGGAAAATCCCAGAAGAGACCCAAAGCTCAAAAGGGTCCCGTAGGCCGAAAGGAGTTTATCAAAGAGACTGTGTTGGAAACTGAGACTATGTCTGTCAAATCACCAGGGTCCATGCAAGCAAATTTACAGGTAACCACAGAGGGATCTTCACCACCTGCTGCTACTGTCGTTCCTCCTCCCCCTAAGCAGGACATGACTTTAACAGGAAGTGTCACTAAAATACCCAAGGAACTAGATGTGCCTCCCAAAGACCAGTCTGAAGTTCTCAAATCCTCTGGCCACACAGGTGATAAAAGCCCAGTGCCCTTGAAGCCACAACAACTCTATGACTGTGCATCCCCATCTTCCTCATTGTCACCATCAAGACCTTGTCTCAAACAATCACATCCAGTTAGGCTCCCTGTCTCCCCGACGGACCGACACAGTCTGTCCAAAGAGGCAGGGGTTCTTATTCCTCCTGTGACATCTGCAGCCTCAGTAGATAACCCAGCATTAACCTCAGACTTATCTGACCATGACCCAGACACTACTGACTTGCGGAAAATTCTCTCCAAGCCCAAAAGTGTTCCGTCCTCGGATGTGAGTGGGACACATGGCAAAGAGCATACTCACTCTGAAAAGGAAGGTGAGACCCAGTCAGATATAGGAACAACTAAGAGCTCTCCACCTGATAATAAACAACCTTCCCTTTCAGCTCAACCAGTTGTCCGGCCACCAGCGTCATTACCTTCGCATGAGACAAAGCAAGTCTTTGGTGAGAAATCTGTGATATCCGTCATTGCCTCCACCGGCACTTCAGTCATCAGTCGCATTTGTAACCCACCTGACACTGATGAAAAATCAAATATTACAATGGTAAAACCTTTTATGGACAAACAAGCCCCAAAACAGAAATACCAAGCCATTACGGAGGATAGTGGTCAATACCATGGACCATCCGTTGGAGAAGAGGGTGGAAATGCAGGACGTTATGTGGTGGAGAGCACACCTCTGAGCACAGGATCCAGCCCAGGTCTGAGAGTGAATACCCCTGAGGGAGTGGTAGTACTGAGTCACTCAGGACAGAAGAAGGAAGGACCACACCGCATTAGTGCCAAAATCAGCCAGATTCCTCCAGCTAGTGCTGTTGACCTAGAGTCACAGCATCTGGTGTCAATGCCTCAAATTAAACAGGACCTTTATACTGCCTCTCAGCCAACCACTCCAAAGTGTCCAATACCCCCATCTGACCATGGTCATTCTCTGAAGACACAGCCGACCGTGTCTTCCATTAAGCAAGAGAGTACAGGATTAGATAAACTGGACTCACCGTACCCCACTGGTCAGAGTGGAGTCGTGAAAAGACTACAGCCATCTGCTGGCTGCCCTCAGGTCATGGGTTACGCTGACTACACACTGTTATTGAAGCATACTAAAAAGGGGGATGGACCTGAGCCACTTAATGTTGATCCTGTGAAACCTGCGTGGGCAACCACTATAAGTCCTCACCTTCCCTCTCCATCTGGTAATCATGTTGCTTTTATGCCTAGCACTCCTACAGAAAGGGCCCCCTCACACCTCAGCGGAGCTAAACAAGAACCCCGGTCTCCACGGAAATCTGGGCATCCTCACTCTCCCTTTGTGTCTTCTCCTATTGGCTCCTCATCACCAAAAGCAGTGCCTGTGGTGCTAGCCCCTGGTATGCCATCTATGTCACAGTATGTACCCAGTGTGCATCACTCTGAGCAATCAGTTATCATGCCTCCACATAGCACCCATGGCAGCCTTGGAAGGATGTCCCCCCACCGTGTAAGTCAAACTATTCCCATGGGGCACCTCTCTCAGGGAGAGGGAAGGGTTAATACTCCTCCACTCCAGTTGATGAGTTATGGGATTCATTCAGAGTCTCTTACATCACCTTGGTCTGGCACTGCGCAGCAACGACCTACATCTCCAACAGTGGGAAACCGGGAAATGGTCCTAAAAGTAAACCCTAGTAGCTCAAGAAGTCATGAAAGTGGTGAGGAGGAGGCCCGACGATTTCATCCAGCCCTCGGAAGATCATCAACCAGCCAGTTAAAACCAGAAACCATACAGTCAGATTACCGTGGAACACACAGTGGTTTGGCACTTGAGAGATTCAATATGTCACAGATTCCACATAGAGACATGCGTTTGCTAATGCACCACCAGCAGGGAGATCGTGCAGCCTCTGAGCTACTCCAGGGACATGGTCCAGAGAACGCCCCCTCATCCTCAACTTCCACCAGCATAACATCATCCTTGTCTCCACGGGCACATCTGGTGGGAAAAGGTCTCTCAGATACAGACCCCACAAAAGCACTAGAGGTTAAACGACCATCTTCTCCTAACACTAAGGAAGGTATTATTGGGAGTCATGGGGCAGTGCCAGCCATGGCATCCCCTCAGCGAGTGCAGCTATTGCCATCAGGGACAGGAGCATCCTTCTCAGAGTATCCTGCCATGTACACCAACATGAGGGTTGTTCACGCTCAGTTTACTGAAGGTTCACCCATGGGGATTAACCCGGCTCCCACTATAACTTCTGGTCAGGTAAGTTCAAGCCAGCTCTCCATGCTGATTCAGTTGTTTTGGCTATTATACTGTGTTTGGATTTTCAAGAAATGTTGTAACACAAATGCCGTATTTAAAGGGTTCTCAAGATGCAGAGCCAAGTCATACCCAAACTGATGGAAAAGTGGAACAGGCTGGACTTCAGGTTGTAAATATGATGCAGCTTCTAACGGTGAGTAATGAGAACAGAAGGGAAACAGAGATAAGAACAAGAGAACTAATGGTAGACAAGTTGGAGGAAAATGTCTGCAAGGCCTATGGAGATTTGAAAGATTTTGTCCTATTGGATGATTGCCCTCTTTTACATGGTGCTTTACTTGTTTCTTTTGGTGCAGAAATATCCTATTGTGTGGCAAGGCTTGTTGGCAATAAAGAACGACTCTGCAGCAGTCCAGTTGCATTTCGTCTGTGGCAACAAAGCTTTGGCACTCAGATCCTTGCCTTTACCTGAGGGTGGAGCTCTCCTTCGCATCGCTCAGAGGATGAGATTAGAAGCATCACAGCTAGAGAGCGTGGCTCGCAGAATGACGGTAAGGTGTCTTTCGTAATTGCTCTTTAATTACTAAACTCTTGTGTTCAACTCAAGTACTGCTGAATTCAAGCACTGAATTTTTGCACATTCTACCCGGGGCTCAGTTTGTCTCTACGTTAAGTTGTGGTGAAAATAAATACCCATAAACTCATCTTAC
This sequence comes from Chanos chanos, assembly GCF_902362185.1. Lineage (NCBI taxonomy): Eukaryota > Metazoa > Chordata > Actinopteri > Gonorynchiformes > Chanidae > Chanos > Chanos chanos. The sequence goes on from NC_044500.1 coordinate 39,721,062, forward strand.
TGCATCTGTACTAGAGTGAGTGCTCAGATAGTTCATAGAGCGTGTGACTTCACACTCAGCGCACAGAAAATTGTGATGTATCATAGTTATGTATATGTATATATGTTTGTCTGTATAGATGGTCGTAACTCATGCATTGCGTGGGTTCCCCGTTTTATTGCTGATGTTGCTTTAAAGAATCTTTCAGGTGATTTGTACTGTGAAGGCCCACAAAGTATCTGTTATACGAGCTTCCTCCCGTTAGAACAGGTGTTGTACAGCTGTCTGTGATGCCCTTAAATTGAGACTATGCTCTGTCTACAGGGTGAGAGTGAGTTCTGTTTGTTATTGGCTCTGCCATGTGGACGTGATCAAGAAGATGTCCTGAATCAGACTCAGGCCCTCAAGTCTGCTTTCATTAACTACCTGCAAGCCAAGCTGGCTGCAGGAATCATCAATGTTCCCAACCCTGGCTCCAATCAGGTATGTGGACACCTGTCAATTTATTTAAAACGTTATAAATGCTACTGATAAAATATTTTATTCCGAAATCAGCCATTTAGCTGTTGAGGCTGAAAAGCATCATAACCTTAATATTTTCTCTGTCTCTCTAGCCTGCCTACGTGTTGCAGATATTTCCACCATGTGAATTTTCGGAGAGCCACCTCTCCAGGCTTGCCCCTGACCTCCTCAACAGGGTCTCCAATATCTCTCCACACCTCATGATCGTCATTACATCTGTGTGATGTGCCCTTCCATCAGGTTTCATCGACTCTTCCAGAGACACACTCACACTTTCAGACTCAAGGAAAGTGCTATTGGATATGACTCTCTTGGAGACTTTGGAAATGAGAAGTCCCTCTGGAGATAAACCTTCTTTATATTCATTTCTCTCAGCATCGTTTCCAGTCATGGTGGTTTTCTGACTCTTGGGAGAGTATATAAGGGTGCACCAACACAGATCTCTGTTCTATAGTATGTACAGTCTACGCCGATCATTTCTCTGCTGTATTTGTATTTATTGGTGAATTTTATTTTTACCCATGGAAATACTTTGGAGAAAAAAAAAATGTGGATGTTTAAAGAATGAGAAAAGCGAAGTGACAACACTTGGACATTTTTTTCTCTCTTCATTCTTGACTGATTTTGGTTCTGTCGTATTTTTAAAGGATCATAGAAACAATGTAACAGACAGGTATGAAAATCATGTGCAAACTTCATCGGTCAGTGCTTGTGTGGAGGGGGAAAATTGCACTGAAAGAATCATTAACCAGAGGATCTATTCATCTCCCTACCCTTTTGTTCTCTCTTTGCTACTTATTTGGAATAGGCTTTTTCCGCATTGAAGAGCTGCAGGAGTTGGGAATTTTTGGATTGCCGGACTGTAAATATTTTAAATACTAAAACTTTGGCAAATGGCCTGAGCCCAAGTGATGCCTCATATCTTCAACCATGGAACTACAATGTCGCAAAGAGTGAAACAAGCTAAATGAGACAGAACTTAATTTGTGATGTATATACTTGTAAAACGATGGGCTGGCAGCTCTTTCAAGGGTTTGTTGCAGGCACTTCAAATTTTGTTACTCAAATAAAAAAAAATCCAGAAAACTTGAACATCACTGTCATATCCTCTCTCTCTCTTTCTCTCTCTCTCATTTCATCTCAGTGTTTGTTAGTGTTTATTGATCCTTCATGAAGTCATTTTGTGTGAAATAAATGTTTAACCAAAAGAAAAATCAAGGGTATTAGTTCTGTTTTCGATTTTTGAGCTGTGTTTCAATATCCGGTTATTTTTTTTAAACTAACACCATAAAATCTTTTAAGATCTTTAATGTGTTGTATTACTTGAGGTACCTTGATTACACCTGCTAATGTTTGGGCTATCTGCGTTATGCCTTTACTTGGCATTACTCGTGAGATAAAAGTATGTACCTTCTGTTCATTTTATCTAACACATTAGCCTGTCGAGTTGAGAGAGTGCTTTGAAGATGCTGGCAGACTCACGCCAGTTAAAATACCGGAATTGCACTTGTCAGATGGATGGCAGTTTCTCACTACAGTCATTCTCCCATACTAAGACATATTGGAGACTGAGGTTGTGTTAATGTGAGGGCAGTGCACGCAAGCTCAGTACAGACAATAACTCAAGGAAAGGAATGCATATTCTTATACATAAAGAACAGAATACACTTTAATTGATAGGATTGTTTTCTGAACTGACTATTGTTACTATTTATGCTCATTAGGAAACTAAAGGTTAAATGTGCTGTTGAAACACTTTCATGTGCATTTCAACAAGATGCATAGTTGACAGATGCATGAATGTAAATAAAATGCAAACAACTGAAGGAAAAACAACAACAAAAAACAAATGTCTGTTCACAGGCTCAGGCTACAGTGACTGTGGGCCCTAGTGTGGAATATCCTGAGTATTTTGTTCAGGTTGAGTATTTCTTGTATGCAAGAATTTGTGTGTATTTATGTAGGAATGGTATCACAGGTTTTTACCACCAAAGATTAAAAATCAGATTGCAATTTTGAGTCCGTTAAACAAGACAGTATTCGGACTGAAAATTGTACATATGCAGAGTTAATATATTTAGGGCGAAATTAACATTCATTACAGTTTGAAGTGGCTACATGAATGCCTCTGAATTACCAACATTTTGAATTTGTATTCAAAGGTTTGTAATCAAACAAACAAGATAAATCATATGCTTCTCCCCCAGTGTTCTGTATGAATTATCTTGACATCTTCCTCAAAGTTGAATTGTCAGTTAAGTCGTAACGGTCAGGTGGGCTGCATGACCTCTCCATATAATTCATCGTTTAGAAGTTACGACAACGCACTTGCTGATTCTCAATTCAGGATTGTCAATAGCAGTTTCACACAAACTACAGTGAAAACAAAACGTACGCTACAAAGAAAAATTACAGTCAAAGTATTCAATATAACTGTGAATCTCTTTCTTGGAAACATTTTTACTTTTCGTATAACTGCACGGTGACTGTAAGCAGTTGTTCAGTTTCTCAGATCCACACTCGAACCAAACAAGGCCACCAGCTGCTCCTCGTAGGAGGCGATGTTTCTCTTCATAATCTCCTTACAGGATCCCAACAGACGCTCAAAAGCTTGCACATCAATTACTAAGAAGCAGAGTGAAACAAAAGGATAAACAATGAATATGTGCTTCAGAACAAGCGAAAAAAAAGTGTGAGCATGTTCGATTGTGTCTTACCCAAACATTTTGTTTCTCCTACAGCATACACAGAAGCTGCCCGGGGTTTGTTGGTAACTAGGGCCAGCTCCCCAAAATACTGGCCCCTTGAGCAGCGGGCTACCTCGACCTCCTTGTTTTCCCTCTGGTTAGTCTTAGTCTGCAGAAAAAGACAGCTACTGCCACTTTGACATGTACATGACATGGGATCATTTTCAAAAGAGGATGTTAAGAATCTGTCTGTGTTAAAGGTGAAGGAGTATTAAACATACTTTGCTTTTTATCAAGATCTTCACCTGCCCAGACTCCACGATATAGAAACAATCAGCCATATCCCCCTGTAAGAACAGACGCAATGAGTGACACAGGGACACTCACACAGTGAGTCCTACAACGCGCAGTAGTGCCACTTAATTCAAAGATATGATAATAAGAACTGTATGAATTCCCATCAGCATCTAACAATACAGGCATCAGAACTGTGCATTTACACTTAGATCTGTTCATTTATTAGACATTTTTCCCATAGCGGCTTTGAATACATACATTATGTGCATAGCTAAGCTAACATTATTCGTTTGAATTTGCTCGAAGGAGATAAAGGAAATAAATTTGCTAAATTTATCATACAATGGATATTGTAACAGAAACATCGACAGAATAAGTAAATAAAACTGATGCACTACCTGCTTAATAATTAGTTCCCCATCTTTAAATGACTTTATTCCTAAAACATCGACAATCTTCATTCGCTCAGACAGCTGAAAGTGTGAGAAGAATGACAAACATCACATTGTGATACCTGTAATGATTTCAGATAAGAATGAAAATACAAGCAAGGAAGTGTCAAACAATACAAATTTGTTTTGGTAAATATGCTTATTTGACTATATGTAAATATATAGCTCACTGCTTGTCTTTTTCACTCACGCTCTGTGTTTGTGTGGTCAGTACAAGTTTTAAGAACAAAAGGGTGTGTGATTTTTTTTTTTTTTTTCAAATAAATGTTAGTACCAGCGAAATTCATTTCCACACAAACACACCTCAAGTGCTTTCAACAGAGGCACAGACTCAATGAAGGTCTCGTACATTTTCCTTTTCTTCGCATTATTTCTCACAATAAGTCTGTGGAACGTGGCCCTGTCCTGAAACAACATGAATACACACACACACACACACACAAAAACATACACATGTCCATACACACGCCACCACAAAGGTTTAACAAATTTACGGGCAAATAATTCCCACCTGTACATCACTTTTAGTCATCTAAAACAGTAATGTGTTTACAGATTTCAACACACCAGTGCCCACAGCGCCCCCTCCTGGGAAGCTATGATAGTGGCAGCTCGCGGTGTGTTGTACATAAGTGCTAACTCCCCGAAACTGCCTTTATTGTCATACTTGCCAACGCAGCGACTCACTCCATCTTTCTGCACCACAATGTCATACACTCCCCTAAAACAGAGACAGAACCACACATTTCTACGACAGATAAAGAACAGGAACACTGCGCATTCTAAATGAAATTGGAAAACCAATAGAACAGAGAACAAAGGAGGAATACAATGCGAGATGATTTCTAAAGAGAACAGGATTTGGGAAGTAAATAAATGTAAAGAAATGATCCAGAGAGGAAAAATGGCACTTTCTGGTCAAAGGCTGCAGGAGAGCTGCCCCTTAGGCAAAATGAACCTCGCAGAGAAGAGAAACTAAACACTTATTTCGTAGTGCAGTGTCTCATATAACTTAGCAAGGTACTTTATTAAGAAAAAAAAACTGAGGGTAAGTCCATGTACATTTTTTTGAGGCATTATTTATGAGATATTTAATGGACAGTTAAGTAGTATAATCCTAATGTAACATGAGTAGATTCACAACTCAACATCAAACTACACATTAGATTGCTAATCTTACCCTTTACAGAGAACACACGGAGGTCTCTCAGAAGACTATGGACATACCTTTCAATAACATAGAAATTATCACCATCGTCTCCCTGGTCTATTATGTGTTCTTGAGGCTTAACCAGCACTTCAAACATAGCATCCAACACCTCTGAGAACTGTTCCTGAGAAAGGGAGAGAGAGAGGCAGACGTGTAGAGTGGATGCATGTATGTAAACATAATGGAAATGTAGATGTATTTCAATGATCATACCTGCTCTAGTGTTTTAAACAGTAATATGTCCCTGCAGGCCTCCTGAAGCCTACAGCGCTGTCCATCGCTCTTTGGGTGAACCACCCTTGGCTCACTGTCATCATCCTCATCATCATCTGGGTTATAGGCCTCAGCACACACTGACAGAAAAATCATTACACGTACACATAGACACACAGTCTGATAGCCGACAGCGTCGACACACACATGGGACAGTATGACCGCACTAACACAGACCGTCAGAGACAGACATTGACTTATCGTGATAGTGGATACTCTTATAGTAAGCGTCACAGATGGAGAGAGAGCTATATTAACACCGAGGGATTCTGTCACTCACCTGATACTCTTCTGTTGCATTTACTAGTTGGTGGTGCTAGAACAAAATATGAGAAAAGAGGAAGGGAAGAATCTAAATCTCCTCATGTAAGAGAAACATTGAAAAAGATGACAAGCCAAACTTAAGTTGCACATTAACAGTGTTGGCTCTTTCTTTAAAGCAGAATTCATATAGGCAACATCAAATCCATGTCAAAGACAGCTCAGTCTGACGTGCCGATCGGACGACAGCATTTGATTTGAATACAGTGACATCAAATAAGAAACAAACAACACTACGGGGGAAACATACGTCCTGCTAAATTATTATATGCATGCACTTCACGGTTTCACCAAGCATCAACCCTTGAATAAACTGTGACCTTGAAACTTACGCCTGAATGTTATATCTTCTGGAAAATCATCATCTTCTTCCTCTTCCTCGTCCTCTTCCTCGCTGCACTCTGTAGTTTCTGTAGTCGTGAAATTCACACCTTTTTGCTCAACCCTGTTAGGGGTAGTTGGACTGATTAAATTGTTAGCCCTAGTTTCTTGTAAGCGGGTAAAGTACTGGACAGCAAATTCCACCAGATCCGGAGGCCTGACTCGAAGCACCTCTATTGTGTATCCTTTCAATAAATCTGTCAAACCATCTGGTATTTCGATACTCATGACCAGTCTGTCTGGATGTAGTCTCGGATATATATTTAAGGTAAGTTCCTGTATTTGTTTTTATTCTCGTGTAGCTCGCCTACAAACCTTGAGGTCTAGTGAGGATTCAGGATCGCTACAACGAACAGTCAGTTGTTCTGACAGATGACGGGCGGCAGGAACACAATGATTCAATTTCTACAGCAACTTCATAGGTCAGTATCTGAGGTGGATCAATAATGATACAGGGGGGAAATAATTGACAGATCATTTCGGTAACAGTCAGGCATCAGAGAAATACTACCAACAAAAAAAAAAAAAAAAAGGGAAACCAAACATGAGGCTTAACTTAAGCAAAGTTTTTAGCCTTTTCATTTCATTTAATCTGTTTATGTTGTGTGGCAAGACAAACCCATTGACTGTTGTTCTATGGCTAGGACAGGGTCACCAGTTACTATATTTAGACATGTAACTAAGTGGAAAATATTGACCATCAGTTGACTCTCCCCCCTTTTCAAAACCAGATTAAATTAGAATGAGCTCTCGGGAGTGTTTTGAATCAGTCTCCATAGCCATAAATGTGATTTATGTTCGGATAATTCTTGTGCAAAACCATATTTGTTAGATTTTTGTTTTAGAATGCATCAAAGGAGACGCATCTGTCGTGAACAAGGCGCTGGAAAGTGCAGACATTGTGTGATAAGGCTACTCTGAAGCAGAAACTTCACAAGCGGCAATAAAATCAATACTACACTGGATGACGTGCATCTGGAACTCTTTTGGGAAACCAAAAAAAAAAAAAAAAAAATCTCTGAAAGAGACAGAATTTTCTGCATATTCTGTCTACAGCAGGTTTGAACAGACGAGCAGAGCTGGAAACAATGTAGATGCTAGATTTCAGTTTATTTACATATGTACTGCAGCAGAGCAGTTGTCTGACAATGCCCAGTCTAGTGAGAAATCAATCTCACCGAGACATAAACCTTTGGACAACGGATGACTTCAACGAAAAATTACCTGTCAACACAATTATTTAGTCCGCGTTAATGCAATTAATTAGTCACTGGATTACATTTCTGTGACGTGAAAGGCAATCCTTCCTGCACTGAGATTCCAGTATTTTCTTTTTTTTTTTTTTTAAAGGCAAATACACCCAGTCAAGAGGTGACTGACACTCACATGAACAAACAACAGTTTCTAAAATCTTCTGTGTGTGTGTGTGTGTGTGTACAAATTACGTACATATATTCATATGTACTACATGTTCTTGAAGGAGGACTTTTTACAGTTTCTGTACTGTAAATGTCTAAATGTCTACATGATTCCCTGAAAAGCAGAGACTGATTTACAGCCTGATAAGGCACATCGCTCCTGTTCAAACAAAACTAATAAAAAAAAAACCAACAACAAAAAAAAACAGCTAAAGAGTGAACATTCATCATTATTGTGTGGGTGGTTGTGTGTATCTGTGTGTGGGTGGGTTGCGTGGGCTCGTGGGTGTGTGAAGCAACGCTGCCTAAATGTTCCACCTTCTGTCAGTACCTCAGGTACTGCTCTAAATGATGTGTCTGTGTGAGTGGTCGTTGTCTGGGGAGCTCTTTAGACGCCATCTCTGAGTCTTGTCTCTGCTGTCACAGGTTGGGTGCTATCCAATTAAGGAACTTCATGGCTACTTCAAACCCAAGGAAACAGGCCTGCAAGGCAAGAAAATCAACGTCAGTCGCGAGAGTTGGTGTACAAGGACAGATTAAACATCATGTACAATATTAATTGATTATGGCGAATACACATCACAGTGTGGTTTGGAGGGAGTCTACCAGACATACCGGCAGGTGTATAAGCCAGTACATTTTTTACACAAATGTGACACAACACTTGATGTAAACTTTACAATATTTGAGTTCTCTTTAAATGGGGTGATCTCAAGACCTCTTCTAAAAACACTTAGTTTATCTCTAGACCTGAGAGAGTGCAATAGGCATTTATTCCAGAACTTAACTCACAACGCAGGCAAAAATATTTATGTTTCTGCTGTTAAACCGATATATCATGATCACTAGAAATCACTGTGAAGACAAAAATAGGATATTTTTTAGCTCTGGTATCAGCTGCCTCTTGGTTTTTTGAGGCATTTATAGCCACCACAGAATTTCCCCAACCACAGAAAGCAATTGGTGAGAAAACTGTCAGAGAGATATGTGTCCTATGAATACTAGTGTAGGACCTGTGATTTGTCTGTGTGTAGTGTAAGCTTGCTGTGTATTGCACACACATATATATCTATATGTATATATATATCTGTATCTATATCTATCTATCTATATCTATAGTATGTAACATGTAAGGAACATTTCGGTGTAAGAGGAGTCAGACAGGTGTATTCTTACTGCGTTGGCAGGGAAAGCTCTCAGCATTACAGCTGTAAAGCCCTTGTAGAGGGAGGCCACCCCTTCCTCCCTAATGAGCTCCCGCAGGACATCTCGGAAACCATTGGGATACTTTCCCTCAGGAGCTAGGAGGAACAGAGACGTTACTGAACCTGACAAAGCTTCACCTTGTATCAGAAACAGACCTTAAATACAGTCTCATTTACATTAAAACAAACAAACAAAAAAAAAAACAATCACACAACGACAACAGTCAACACAGAGTATGAGTAGCTCACAGCGTCAGAGTAACAAACCTGTCTGGAAACGAGATTTCAGCACATCAGGGGGAATAGCAACAGCCCAGTTGAAGATTCCTGCCATTCCACCAGCAAAGAGAATACTGGGAACGCTAAGGTCACTTGGGCTGGTGAGGACAACATTTCTTATTATGAATATAATTTTACCACGTGACACTGTAATACACACCCAAAAAGTGACAAGCAAATCAAAACACAGACACAAAACTCAAAATAATGTATATATGAAGAATTTGTTTAAATCTTTCAGTTTCCTTTGCATAAATGTCTGATTGGAATAAAAACTGCATAAATGTATTAGTTTATATTTATTTTAGATATATACATATATATTTCTCTGTTACATACTTATATCTCTTGTCAGTTATGTAAAATAACACGACAAAAGACCAGACATACTAAAATACTTCCTTATCAGGGAAAAATGTAAAGAACAATACATATACATACAAAAACACACACACACACACACACACAAACACAGATAAACACACAAACAAACCCACACACACACCAACCTCTTGCCCTCTGGTGTGAGGATATTCTTCAGCCATTCATATGTCATGAAATACATTCCACTGGCCGGGACATCTGAGACAGAGAGTAACATCTGTCAGTCATTCATGTAGATAAAGAGCGGTCATTCACTTTTGATTTATACCCTCAGCTGGGCGTCATGCCTGACAACGTTTTATGACCGGGTGGGTCAGGCTGTGCTTGGATAAGAGCTACATGACAAGTTCTCTAAATTCCAGATTAGATGTAGCTTCATATCCCTGCGTGACGGATGAGGAAGGTTAGGGTACGTTTACAGTCATATTGTGAAGAGAGAAGGATAAGGTGCGGGGGGGGGGGGGGGGGGGGGGGGGTGAGCCTGAGTATTTGAACCGGTCATTATTGTTCAGAGTAGTAATGACATCTACATGTAGCTGAAGCAAGAACAGTTCAAATCTAAATATAAGATGTAAACCAGTGGATTTTCTTTTAACCTTTGTAACTACTTCTCATTTCATTTGTTGCTGTTTCAGAACCAGAATTATTTACTGTCAATAATTTTTCTTTTACATTATCAGGTTGGTCATTTATATTTACAAGGAAATTACACTTAACTGATAAGCATTAACTGGATTAACTGGCATTCAATTTGTTTTGTAGTTATTTTGACAAATTTTAGTGACTTTGACCCATCAAAGTCAACAGAGGGTACTTTGTCCTGAACAGCATCCCAGTAGACTAATGAATTACTAATCCAACCATATATTCCAGGTCTGGAGTTTCCTGCCTTAAAATGGATGGCAGGGGGTATGTTTTGGCTTTGTTTTGCTAGGAGAATGAAGCCATAGGGCTCTTCTATTAGGAGGTTTACTACTTCCTCTGAGTTAACTAACTTAGAGTTTTCACTAAACCCGCTTTCTGGAATATTCCCCTGGTTTAGCAGGTTTAACAGTCTCTACCTCTCATCAGTGTCAGAGCAGTTCCTTTGTAGATTCCACGGATGCCGCTTTCTTTATAAAGCTGTTTGACACAGTCCATTGGACCAGCATATTTCACCTCCTGTGATGCAGCCTGGATCTGAACATACAAAGTCCTCATTAGCAACTCCAACAAATTAAAATATACAACTGACTACCAAGACATCACTCATAATCCCAGGCTGATCATCTCTAAAACAAGCACATTACACACTTATTTTAAAACTACGGCCCAATGACTGTTATACTACGCATGCATACATCACACTATTAACGCTGCAAATATAAATCCTACACAATTATGGAAACAGGACCAAGCACAGATATTTTCGATGTGTTATGCATCTAAATTTAAAATCTAGTGTGTGTTGCTAGATAGCATGCTGTACTGTAACATTTAGGCTGAAGTTGCTTTTAACAACGTTCATTATAAATCTTGATAGGGTCATCTCACCTGCAGGAGACATTTGATGCGTTCTCCTGGCGCCATGATAGCTGTGGTGAATACCCCAGAGAGCATTCCTGCAGCAAAAATCTGAGGATATCTGTGATACATAAACATATATCCCCATTCAGTCCAAGGCAGACAGTCCCCCTACTGCGCATACTACATACCGCGTGTAGCAATAAGTGTTATTGTAGAATATGTATTTCAAACATAAATATATTTTCTGACGTGAGGATATCTTCAGGGTGTCTCTGTTGTAATTTCTTGCCCAGGCCAAAGCCAAAGAAGCAGACAGCAAACATAGGAGTGACTCCAATGATGGGAGCTGCCATGCCCTTGTAGAGACCCTTCAGCCCCTGAAATCCAGACAGTTGGAGAGACAGATGTAAACCTGTTAATTAAGTGTGCACGTGTGTTTGTGTGTGTAATGCTTGTATGTATGGGGGTGGGGTGGGGGGATGGGTGGAGTAAGACAGAAGAAACGAGGTGAATTGTGGGACTATAGCATTGAGTAATGTATAAACGCACCTCCTTAGCGAGGGTCTGTCTGAAACAGTCAAAGGTGCCAGTGTAAAGGGCAGTCTGTCCAGGACCTGGTTTGGGTTGAGTTTGTAGACGTACCTATAAGAGAAGAAGATACATATGTAGACAGATTCTTGTGGGCTTCACTTATTTCTACTGTAATACATCCACACTCAAAGGCCAAATATGTACAAATGTCACTTTATCCCACTGTTACTGATACTGATCAAAGGAGGGTTCATTGCTACAGGAGTCCTTGTAAGACTCATTGCTGAAGTCATTGCATGACCAACACAAGATAACGTAAATAGAAGTAGGTCAAAGGTTGATAGTTCAGCTGACTGACCTGAGCAATGACTTCATACATGAATATTCGTTTATATTTAATGATATTTAAAATGAACATTATAAAATTATACTATCGCATTTGATATATTCACTTTTACCTAATATACATTTCATTCATTTCCACCTAGCCCCTCTCTCAGCCTGGACTGCTGATAAACACAGAGTAGCGACCGTTCACTATGCCCAAGAGGCGAGCTGATATTGAATGACCAAGCGAAATTAAGTCCAGAGAAGTAAAGTGTATCGTCTCGTTACCATGCGGTCACACCAAACAAATAAACTAAGTGACTGATTGCTTCATGCTCGTATTAATACAATACCAGCACCAAAGGAAGTACAAAACTAGTGCTTATGTAAATTAGCTAGCTATGTGAGCTCTGACAGTTCTACACTTCACAAGCATGACACGCAAAGCAACATGAATCAAATACAAAGTATTAACTAGCTACCTTTATGGTATCGAGTGGATGACCGGCAAACACCAAACAAACTCCACCAAAACCCCCTGCAAAGAAATTCTTCCCCGGGCTGATAGGTTGCGGTTGTTTGGACATAGCTACTCGATAAGTACACAAAACTGGATCGAAAATCTAAAAAAAAATTATATATATATAAAAGTAAGTGGCGTTGCAAAAGACTCCTGCAGACAGCTGCACTTAGTGAGGATAAAAGACCCGTTCAACAAGTCACAGCGGAATGACTGAACTATATGAGGGCTTTTCTAGGGTACTTCTGCAGCGCGTCTCGGGGACCTTTCACCCAGTTGTCATTCCGGACTTCGTTTGCTGTAACACCCCTTTCTTGAGCGTCGCTTTTCGTTGTCCGGGTAGTGTAATTGGCCCTTATATTTGTTCGGTATTTAAAAAGACCGGGCTTGGTTAAATATTTATTCAGGTTCCAAATTGTAAAAAAAAGCGCATAATTTATTTTATATTCACTCAAGTACAGCAGATTTTTCAACGATATACATTTGATAACATGTTTTCACGCTCAAATCCTTTTCCCGGTGGTCGCGATACCGAGATTAGCGCCGCCTAGTGACAGTGAACAAACCATACCTCACATAGTGATACACGTTGTTAGAAAGGCATGAAGTTAAAAGATATAAGAGAAAAGAATTTGACCAGCTGTAAGACTCTCCTCTCGCCCAGTCAAGCTTACTACCGCCATCTCTATCCCACGCAAAAGTTTTTTTTTTATGTTATTCGCAATTATTTCAACAAAAACACTGTGAGGCACATAATAGTGTTTCTTCAAGCTGTCTGGTTTTTTAGAAGTTGTATAAATATCAAGAAAATAGAGTTTAAAAATACATGAAGTTGCCAGCTGAGCTCAATTTCTTACACTTTTTTTAACATACATTTTTAGAACTGTTTCTCATATACACTCAGTGGTACATAAACCTTAGCACCTTGGTTTTATAGTAGGCTATACCATCCTTATGTGTCTGCATTCTGAGATTATCCATACAACTCATATGTGAGTGTGTGATTACTATGTGAGTGTGGGCACATTAAAAGAATCACAAAACTTTAATCCTGAAAAAAATGATAGAGCTGTCAGTGGACAACACTTTGTTAAGGTCTAAAAATAAGAAAGTGGATGAGTCGTGTAAGGAAGGTAACCATGATTGTAAAGTTTAGTGAAGAATTAGCATAGCGGTAAGTGAAACTGCTGGACACATTACTGCTTTCAGTGGAGACTGAGACGTACTGTATCTTGTAAAATAATGCTTAAAAGAACTGTAATTACTTACAACTGAATTCATCCCCTCCTTTCACTGGGAAACTGGCATGAAAAACATTGGTCCTTTGACAGTGTATCCCAGCTGTTATCAAGAATACTACATATGCTGTATTCAATAAATAATTCACTGACAGAGAAAAACCAGACTGAGACAGATAATGATGTTCTTCAGGGTGACTGGCATTTTATTAGTTTTGTAAACTTTATGAAAATACAGTTTGTTACCATTTCCCCTCTGAACACAAACATCTTAAATACACTTTAACTGCGAAAATATACTTTAACAGTGTTATTCGTTAAATTATGGGTAAATGCTAGAAAAAGGGCAAAGTTCCCTAAGTGGTAAACGTAACATAACAATGACACACGACACTTTTACATACACATACACACAATTATGCACAAACACACACACACACGCACACATTTTAACCATTCTGAACCTTCTCTCTGTCTCTCTCACACACACACACCCATACACACACTGGTACACAAACCTGAGCATACCATTTTTATTCTGACCACACCACCTCTATGTGTGTCTGTGTTTTGAAATGATCAATATGGTGCATGTGTGAGTGTGTGACTGTGGTGCAAGTAGGGGTACAATGAACAGAGTCACGGTTTTAATACTGATCCAAAGATAGAGCCATTGGCAGATAACACTTACTTAGTTTAAGTCTCAAAATGGGAAAGTCAGGATAAACACAAAGAGAGAGACAGTTCATGTAATAATGAAGGTAAGCATCAAGGCAGAGTCTGGTAAAGAATGAGTATAGCGTTAAGTAAAACTGCTGGATATATTTATGCTTTCGGGAAAGGAGAGGTAGAGAGTGAGATGTACTGTATCTTGTAAAATGATGCGTAAATGACAAAAAAAAACTCTAAAATGACTGACAACTGTATCCATCCCTTACTTTCATCATGATACTGGCATGAAGAAGATTTGTCCACTTGACGATGTATCACAGCTTTCGTTAAGAACATTGTAGAGTATCATAGATAAAGTTAGTGAGTCGGGACAAACAGGTTTGGTTAATAAGGCTCAGCTTACGGCATATCACAGCTACACATATCATAATATATGGCAGCAACATTTATGCTGTATTCAACCTTTATAGTTGCTAAGTTAATACACTGTCCTGTGCAGTTTCACCAGGCGACAATAAGATGTTAGGAGCAATGGCAACATGCCAGTACAGATGACAAGTAGCTGATTCTGATTAATTATGCATTACAGCGTAACGTCTGAAGCCAGAGCAAGACTATGGCAAACTACAGCTTAATCCCTTTTAAGAGAATACATTGTGATCTGTCGGCTCAAGGAACAGCACGTGTTTCGGGGTTTTGTTCTTTTTAAGCTGCTTTTGTTCTTTTTTTAAGCATGTTGCAGTTATGACCCTCAGTCTGGGGGAATACTTTCTACAGCGTTGCTTTTAAGAGGTCCCTACAGGGAGTTGGATGCCACTGTCTAAGGAGACACACTGCAGACAGAACCATCAGTCTGAGGGAGCATTTCTCTGGAACTCAGTTTTTGATCTCAGTGATCTGAGGGAAATCTTTGTAGATCTCCTGTACTATGAGTCTGTCCATCTGTCTGGCCCTGGCTGAACTGTCTTCCTCTCCGTCATCATCCTCCTCTTTCAGAATCCTCTGTAGCGCCGCCTGCAGGTCAGAGAGACGATGGCGATGCTCCAGGTAATCCGTGGAGCGCATGAGAGCGTGCATGAGGGAGAGATACTCCATTCTTAGCTTGAGAAAAGAAGACATGTCAGGAAGAAATTTTAAGGGACGAGGCAAACTGTACAGCTGCAGTACGATGAGTATCTATTATTCTATTACCTTAAACATTTTGTACTGCTGACATTAAAGATCAAACATATTAATTAAGAAGAAATAATGATCAGCAGATGATCATAAATTAGAGGAAAAAAAAAACAGTTGTGCTACCACAGAGATATATGTCTCCGTACAGTTTGCAGGGCAAACTTTGTGAAATAAAATGTTATTTTGATAGTTTTCTAACTGGTCATAGAGTTCCCCTAACAAACATACATCCAAACACCATTGATAGAGCGTCTACAACCCCGTATGCCATTAGTGTTGAGAAATATAGTCTGGCACCATGGTATTTATGTTTCCACCATACCTTATCGCCTGGGGAAAGGTCTGAAATCTGCCGTACCGCGATATCAATCATTACCATCATGTCAGTTCGGTAAAAAATATTTGCAGTGTCTTTGCTGGCAAAAACATCCTGTAGGAACTTCAGAACAGACTGCGGAGGAGCGGGGTCATGCTTAAAAAGACACACCGGATCGTCTGGAGTTGGAGGAAAAGAAAAAAAAGAATATTGTTTCATTGTACTGCAGCATAAATAAACACACTGTCAAATGACAACCTGAAGGACACCTCTGTGAAATTGTGTCACAGTACAACCCGGTTAAATATCATTAAGCACGATGCGGATGCGCGTATGAGAGATAAGGTACTCGCCTCCTCTATTCAGAAGCAGCAGTATTTTCTCTGAGAGGATCTTCACATTGTGCCTCTTTATTAAAGTCTGCATAACCATGTTATTCTCAGGTGCTGCAAAAGAAACAAAGTCGCCAACCACATAAAAGAAAAAGAGAACTGAGCAAAGCAAAGCCAGGCTTACAACAACATCTAAAATTAGACTGTGTCAGCTACATGTCAGAACTAGTCCACAGAATCCAAAGGAAGGGAAGAAAGAGAGATGACTGAAATGGTAATTGCACAGGCCTTGTCTGAGTGCCTTTGTCTCTCGCTCCTCCAGTTCTGCTTCACCTACCTGTGAGATGGAGGTTGAAAGCAAGGACTAGATTCACAAAGAGATCTGGCAGCTGCTCGGTGGGATCTGAGGGAAGACCGTCCTCGATGACGTCCAAAATGAACTGCACAAATCCGCTATTTAAGTGCTCTGCGAATATAAAAGCGTCAAGAGAACAAACGGACTGATACTTAGCGCCAGCGTAAGTCATGCGGTCAAGTTCATTTAACCACAGCCCAACGTAACTTGTGGTCTATTCTCATACCGTAATGATGATAGGGCACTTGTTCTCCCATTGAGAAGATCATGGTCAGCACTAACGCAGTGTAACACATCTTCTGGTGCTCTGAGGGAGAAAAACAGGCAGATGAAATTGAAGATTAGACTAACGAAACTAAGAGAGATCAGCAGGATGTGAGCAGGATGTGAGCAGGATGAGCGGTTGCGTGATGCTTTGTGAGTTTCGGACCCTGAGTGTCTGTCTGCAGGTCTCTGGCCAGCTCCATGGTCAAAACTGAGTTAAGGAGTGTGGAGATGAGGGCAGCGTCCAGACCACACATCGCCCCAAAAACCTTGAGGAGCAGAAGCCGTAGAGAAACCCGATGTTCCTGCACAATAACACGTTTAAAGCCCGATCACTGTATGCGGTAATAAATGAAAAACATGGTCATTGCACAGTATGGTTGCTTTGTGCATGTTGTTAAGCAACACCAACATCTTGGTCTTCTTTAGTACAGACATATTAAGAAGTGCTTTATGAAGCAGTTTCGAGTGAATAGTGCAGAATCACATTAAAAACACGAGTAATGAGGTTTGTTGCCCTGTGCTTACCATCTGGTAGTAGGAGACAAGTGACAGCACAGGTTCGAAATCATTAACCCTGCACATTCGCTTACAGACCTCAGGATCTGCATCCGTCTAGAAAACACACACACAAACACACACACACACACACACACACATAGTTGTTGCCAGTTCCTGAAGCCTAATGAACACTAAAAATAAGAATCTGAAAAAAAAATAGAGAGCGAGCTAATGCTGTTTCTCACCAGAATCTGCAGTAACTCTTCGAGATAACAAGCTATGAGCGCATGGTCTTCATACAATGCCCAGCTGCGCTGCTGAGCATCCTCTCTGTGACGTGCCAGGTCTGCAAAGATCACCTCCAGACGCTGTTCGTCGTGACACACCTGACCTCGTGGCAACCCTGCACTCAGATCCTGGTTGTGAAGATAAAGAGTAAAAATGTTTTCAGTACGATACCTTTGTGACATGTTGCACATAATAATCCAATTTTCTGCACTGTTACATACAGACCTTGCTCTCCACTAACGAGAGGAGAACCTGCTCAAGAGCAGATGCTGCTTGGGGCAAAGTAGTCTGAAGGTGGCCAACGACTATTCCCACGGCGACACGAGACAGCTCGTAGCTGAGGCCCGTGTTTTTTCGAACCAGCTCGATCAGCTCTGCTCCTGTTGTCATGGGAACAGGTTCCGAATGGGTGGGACTTCCAGGGGGACTGGCACAAACTGGGGGCGGGGCTGAGGGCCATTCGGTCTTCGAGTGGTCCTCAGGAGTAGGCTGTGACGTGACTGGTGGAGGAGGCGGTGGCGCTGGACCCTTTTTCTGAGGTTGCTGGGGGGAAGGCTCAGAATCCAAGCTGTCATAAGGAGGAGGATGAGGTGGAGCTTTGGCTCTGCTTGGCACAGGGGGTGGCGTGCTGGCCACACTTGGCAAACTAACATCAGAGGAAACAGAGCCAGAATCCAGGGAAGTGGAGCTGATCGATGGTGTGACTCCTGCAGCAGTAACTGGTGCAGAACTAGTGGAAGCGGAAGAGACTCGCGGGGGTATATCTTGTTCGGCTGAAAGAGAGCATGTGAGATTTAAGCACAGACAGAGGACAAGAAAGAAACACAGCATTTCAAGTGCTTGAAAGGTTGAGTGTGTGCGTGTGAAGAGTTTGAAAGCACCGGGTACCAAGAGGCCATACTTAATCTGACTAAGCTTTAAGTGGAGTTATGAAGCGTGAGCAAACAAACTGTGTGGGCTAAGAGCAGCGCGCAAGAGGAGCATACGCACCAGGGCGTCGGCTCTCCCTGCGTTTTTCTGGAGGGGGCGGGGTTATAGGTGCTGCACGACGGGGCTGCGGAGGTACCTGTGGGAAAGGAGCTCACTGGTCAGCATGAACAGACAGAAAGGCAAACAAAGCAAGCGTGACAATCAGCAGCAACCAGAGCCATTGAAAAAGTGCGGTGCAAGGGAAACTGCGATATACAAAAGAGTGCAGGAATGTATACGTATTTAAGGCACCTGATAGAGACCCCGCTCTCCCTGCATACTGTCAGGGCTCTCTGACACCGGCTCACTGCTCTGTCGTCCATAGACGCGACTAAGTCCGTTGGGTGGCTGTGGGGTGTGGCTAAGTGACAGTTCGCTGGCAGAGGAGGGAAGACCCTGTTTGTTTTTGGAGATGGTCGGGCTCCTGCGAGCGAGAGTCTCCTTCCTGTGATGTATCAGTTTCCTGGATCACACACACAGACACGGGAAATAAAGCGCTGCATAGACACGGGCTACGTTCTCCAAAAGAGCTATTGTATTAAAAAAACAACAAAAAAAACACACACAATTCCTGCCACATGTGGTGTTTCCACATGATGCAACATTCTGAAACATATTATTTTATTTTTGAAATATACAACTGATATGGTTCAGCCTGAAAAAGCAGAACACATATACAGACAATCACAACACAGAAATCATCGTTGCCTAAACACAGCAACAGCAAAGCAAAGAGATCATGCAAAGTGAAACAAATCCTCATCTAATATGACTGGCTGGCTCTCTTTGGGCTTAACCTAATTCCAACTATGTTAATTAATTTGAAATCTTATGTAATACAGTGCAAACTAAGCCATCCTCCACTAATTGTTTCATGAGCTATCACTTGGCTGTTGGTTACTATTCCATCATTAAAATATCAGCAAGTTGCTTCAGGACAAATAAGTCTTTTAATATTTAGTATTCGGACTCCTTAAGTCAGCTAAAAAGTGCATTATTATCATATTAGAGCTCACAGGGACAAGTGTATGCATATTACTCATATATATGTTATTTATGTGAGATTTAATATTTTAAACTTACTGGAGGACATCCCTCTGTTCAAGATTATATTTGCCTCCATTTTTCATGGCCACATTGTGGATTCCCTCAATAGCCCGATCAATCGACTGCAGCACCTCATCATGCTCTGGCGCCTGAGATGGGAGACGGAGGGAGGGATATAGAAGGGGGGAGAGAGAGAGAGAGAGAGAGAGAGAGAGAGACTTTAAGCAAGTGTGTCCCTTAAATTACATAGATGACAACAAAATCTATTAAATTAAGCTGAGATTTGGGACAGTTACCTAACTACCATCAGGTATCAGACATTCAGCTTTAGCCGCAAAATTACACGACTTTTAAAACTGAATTATACACAAGGACAGTGGACTGCCAATGTATTTGTAGCATTCATCTGCTTATCATAGTTGCACAGACAGGTGCGCGCGTACACACATACACATTAAAGGTGCTAGAGTACATCAGAGTGTGAGAGAGTAAAATATTCCACCAAAACCTATGAGGTGGCACAAGGCTTCCTATGATTAAATTGTTGTTATCCTAAGAAAATGGCCTAAATGACAGTGTTTGCTTTAACTGAGTCCATTAAATATACAAATGTAACTCACGTTTTTGCAAAGAAGGAGGGTTGCATTAATAACATCTGCTTAATTCACTGCTTAAGTCAATTAGTCTCAACTCAAATTTATGTTTAGTTGTTGCAGTGTGGAACATATTCTATTAATTTCTGTCAGAAATTGCATGCCTCTGTTCTCATGAGAGCATTAACAAAGCGTATGCTCAATTGATTGTGAAATGAATGTACTGGAATTTTACAGGTCTTCACCTAAAACTCATAAGGGCTCTAATGTGTATATGTGTCTTTATGTCTGTGTTGCATTTGTGTACATAACCTATAACAAGTAGTATATGAAACTGTGTACATATGAAGTTGACTGCTCAATAAGCACCACGTTACATTGAAAAAACGCTAGATTTCAATCAAAATGTGTCCTGGAGAAGCAGAGTTAGGCTTGTCTGTTGCAACATTGTCAAGTGCTCAAAATTTTTTGTTTTGTGACATGGAAAAATATCATGTGAAAGGTCAACATCACAGTCCATCATCAGAGTACTCACAAAAGACTAGAGTTTGTTTCATATTTCTGGTAGTGTATCTGCACATGCCTCCAAGCAAAAACAAAAAAAAAGCCCAAAAATCATATGAATACTTTCGTCGAATAAACACCTGATCTGATCTATGCTGCACAACTGTTTGCGAACGCTTTTATATTACTTGATTGGAATCCCATTTTCCTTCCCGTCATGGGATCTGTGATGCGTATGACTCACCAGATGCGTCGCTGCATGCTGACTGGCTGATTTCACATTGCCTCCCTCAAGGGCTGAAGCCAGCTGGCTAAGCGTTTAATGGTGTGCCAAATTATTTAAATAATTTATAGATTCGAGCATGTTTCCTCTGAATGTTATATTCCATGTGCTTGTGTGGGATATGAATAGCACAGAATCCTCTTTTTTTTTTTTTTTAAATATGCACACTTGGTGGTGCGTACAAATATCATCCTGATTCCTGGTACATTATCCACTCTGTCAGAATACTTCAAATGCTGAGTTTGGCCTGTAAAAACTAGAGACTATATGCATCTGCCAATGGGTGGATCGAAGTAACGATTGAATACTAATGGAAAGCAGCTGACTTTGCTCAATGTTAGCGACATGGCAACTCAAGGCTTGACTTACCGATAGCCTCTGCGTAGAAAGTGAGAGTCCTTTTCGCTTACCTGAATTTTTTCGATATAGGAAGCGGGTATGTAGCCGGTTTCTCCAGAACTGCAGCGAGATCCAAGCCACCAATGTTTATTGCTTCGTTCCAGGATCAGAAAGCTTTCCCCGGCCGCGAAATGAAGGGAGTTGGGCTCCGTTGATTTGAAGGCATATAGAGACCGATACATTTTGACTCAGGCGGTTGCTTATTTCTATGCAAGCCAAAAACTTCTGCCTTTCAAAAAACCTACTGAAGTTATTGACCGCTTATTCCCTTATTAGAACAAATCTAGAATTGATGGTAAATATTTTCTTGCCCCCGAAAACACGGGACAGTCAGTAACTTACTCCTTCTGTCCCTGATCTGTAAACACAGTGGGGGGCGCGCACGCAGTGTAACACACACGGGCACGCCCCTTCGGTATTTAGGCTTAGTAATCAAGCTCAGAAATAAATATATATTTTTTCTGTTCACTTTGGTGCGGTATTCAAGTGTGGACATGTCTCATGGTCAGTTTTTCTTGAATGCTGAGTTTAAGGGGGAAGGTGCCCAAATCTACCCAGAAATAACTTACTACACAAATGATGGTTCCAGAAACTTTTATCTCGACAATATTTTGAACATTACGTGAGAATATATTAATGTCAATAAAGACAGAGATGAGGAACTGCCTGTAACTGTCCAGTTGACAGCTTGACCTGGTCAAGTTGGCGATCATCTTAAATTTACAGCAAAATTTACTCGTATGGTCATCCACCTGCTTGAAATAGCAAGACTTCTACTGAAAAGGCCCAACCAACCGCTTGCTCCATCTCAACCTGAGGACCTAAAGGACCTTCATTTCTAAGTATTTCAACTTTATAATGCCACAAGTAATTCAATGTTTCTGAAAGACACATACCACCCTAAACAAAGAAGCAATAATTTACTGAAATGATTAATCAACAGTTGCTGGGAAATACGCATGGCAGTAATGGAAATAGGATGGACAACGCTTGCACACTATATTATGATCTTAAATTCAGTACTAACCGTACAAAAGCACTTTCATAACTACTGTACTTGGTCGCTGGGGAGAACGCTGACCTGAATACTTTTATTTTGATAGCAGGTTAAGACTACAACCGGCGAAGCACTTACTCTTCCGGTTGTCTTTGCTCTGTCAATGTGCTGCTTGCACAATACCCGTTGTTGCTGACCGACATGGCTGTACAGACGTATGCTAAATTACTATTAAGAGGATCTCTTCATAGCCTGCGACTTGGTTCCAGATTATCCCCGGCTTTCACAAGGTATGTAAACCCCAATAATGATGGCAGTCTGATGTCAAAGTGTTGATGATTTTCCTGTCGATGGGGGTGACCTCTGTTGGACACCCTTATGAAATCAGTTAGCTACCAAATTTTTAAAGAGAGCGCTCCAATGTGTGAAAGGGTGGAATTATTACAAGCAGACATATGTAGGTTTTTTTGTTCTTCAGATGCATACGTCATTGCCCCATGTAGATCTGAAGACATTATTAGTATTAGCTCGGGTTCTGAGAGACATCCACCTCTGTATTTCCTCTGCTTATTGTCCCTGCTATGATAAAAATCGCTGTTGAACGTTATATTTGTAATTAGCATACACTGTTATTAAGTTATGATGTAAAAACTCTAATTTCCCCTGCCCTAGTCCCTTCTTGGCACGCAGTCACAGACTTGGACCGGAGGATGATGAGTTGTATCAGCGAACCACTGTATCCGTGATGCAAAAAGATCCTGGCAGCGGGGCGATCATTCATAGCTACAGTCCACGAGGCTTCAACATTGACGGGAATCGTGTGTTTGGGCCGTGTGCCGTATTGCCCCCAGCTATCCTGCAATGGAATGTGAGATTCGAGAACCTGGACCCTCGCTTTGCAACCTTAGAAGAGAAAATCATACTTTTCACTCTGCGTTGGGGCCTCAAAAAAGGCCCAGTTACTGTGAAAGTCTCATTTGTAAAATCTTATCCAAACCCAGCTGGTTAAAGCCATATTTACTTTAACCTTCAACCTGTTTGGAGAGCATTACTTCAGTAATAAATCATGAAATGAAAAAAGACACTACATTAATGTCGCTGAAAACATGTACCATACCAAAACATTCGCAAACTTTAACTTTCGCTCTGATTAGAAGTACCTTAGAGGCTTGTGATATGTGTAGTCAGGTGTGCCTAATTGTCTGGGTAAACAGTAACATAATGATGTGAACTGCTTTGACCACTTCCTGAGTTCATGGTCTGTTTTCCACTGTAGGTTGGTAGTTATGAGGACATCACAGTAGAGAGCCTTGCTCTGTTTTACATGGTAGAGCCTCGTATCGGTAAGATACCCTCATGAATGTTTTGTTAGACACATTCACACGTGGTATACAGATGTTTTTTCTTACTAATGGTTTAAATGATTCTCTGGCTCGCCCAAGCTAGATTTAAGGTTAAAAAGTGACCAGTGCTGAACATATATTTATCTCAAGTACTTATGTGTATTAATTAATTAATGCCATTAGCATGTCAGGAGTTGATATTATAATATAAAATGAAGTGTTCCCCTTCTCATGTGTGTCATGCGTCCGTCTGTACAGAGGTCCTGGTTCTGGGCACAGGTGGACGGGTGGAGAGGATCGACCCCAATGTTCTTTCTTTTCTCAAAAAGAAGGGTATCGCAGTGGAAGTACAGGATACGGTAAGGACACCACTGTTTTGACTCTGTCATCAATTTGGCCAGTTGCAGCATCATCACATTGGCTCTTCTCCCTAACTGACTTATTGTGTGTCATTGTTTTGCTGCTTTCTGACTGTCTGTGCCCTATGTGTTCTGTTCTCTTTCCACAGCCCAATGCATGTGCAACTTTTAACTTCTTGTCCAGCGAGCGGCGAATAGCTGCAGCTGCTTTAATACCTCCCCCACTCATCTCAAATGTGGAGTAGTGCCATTCTGCAGAAAAGAATGGATGATGCCGAAATATGACTGTCCCAGACTGGACTGGCTGTAAAAGAAAGAGGACAAACTTTTTTCTTTTCTGCCTGTTAAATGAGAGGCTGTGCTCTCCCTCCTGCAGACAGACGAGAACTGTTAACAGAGTTTTGGTCAGACATGTGGTTCATCTGCTGTGTTAAGAAGAATTGATCTTAAACCCGTCCTTCTCTCTGTATGTGAATGTAAAATGTATGTCTGTCAGTGAAGGAGAGATCCAGGGTGAATGGAAAAGATGGAACACTCTTGGATTGTGTGTGTGGGGGTGGTAAAGGAATAAAGCGTGTGTATAAAAGCGAATTCGTATTTATTTGAACTGACAGTATTGTGTTGAATTTATAAAATACCACTCTATGATACAATAAATTTTTTTTTAAAATCAGTTTTTCAAGTGTCAGTTTATTCCTTTGGTCTTGTGAAATCAAATATTCACTACATCTCTTTTGTTCTGAAATACACAGTCTATTCAGTTCTTAATATCTTCACTCAGTATCTTCACTCACATACTGAGATACTCCAGTATAAAAGATTCTGTGCATGTATAGAGAAATTGTAATGAACTGTCTAGGTCTCACTGTATATGTGGGTATAATCTCCCTGTCAAGGTGGTGCCCTTAATTCAGATAAGTAAGCCTGATTAATCTGTTTTTCTGTCTACCAGTCTGTCCACCTCCCCCTCCTTCCCCATCTTTCTGAATCCCTCCAGGCAGACAGACGTCTTTCCCTCTCCCTCCCTCTCAGACTTCATTACACATTCATGTAATGCTGGTGGTTCCCTCAGTCTGCCCTCTGCAAAGATAAGCTGTAGGATAAGGGTAGCCCTTAATTCCCCTACATGGTATCCCAGCGATTATAAGACATGATGCCAATCATTTTCACTGACGTCGTATGCAGCCCATGAGCCGTGAAGGGGTTTATTAGAACAGTTTACAATACCAGTCAAAAGTGTTCAATTCAGGTTACATCTCACTTAACAAAAAAGCCAGACAAACTCAGTGATCAAATTAAGTAGTAGAACAGTAAAGTAAAGCACAGTACATATCAAGTAGTCATTCGTGGCCAGTTGTGAGGTTCTTGGATGTTTTGTGAGTCTAGTCATCGCAGACATCGCACTGATCCCTGCGTGGGTCTGCAAAAGTAAATTCAGACCCTGTAATGCGTCGAAACATATCCATGAGGTCCTCAGACTCAGTCTCGAAATGCGTTGTTGCATCATAGGAACGAGAGATGAAGATCTACGGAGGACGGACAGAAGCAGATTGGTTTGGAGATAAGTTGTTTTTTAAAACACGCATTAAAACAAGTCGAGTCATTTTTATATATAAACATAAAGTGTAGCTCGGTAGATGCGTAATATGATACAGATCTATTAGTATGTGGTTCAGCAGTCTCTTGTGTGGAGTTTCTGACGCAGCTCTAGCCCATGTCTTGACCAGTGACAGATACAGTGCCATGCCCACTTTCAAATTCATTGTTGCCATGGTAATGGTAATGCCACTGATAATGTCAGGCCACAGTAAAGGCCTGCTAACATCAGGCCACAGTAAATGCCTTCAGCTTTCACAGTTTGCTCGCTTGTTTCTGGGCAAATTCTTTATGCAGGGAGTTCCCACTGAGCATTACCTGACTCCTTCTGCCGTCCTCCATGGGAGCCATTACATCGCTGATAGAGACAAATCTGTGGATCAAACGTACGGGGTGCTTGTTTCAAACGACCAAAATTACATTGCTTCACACTCTTACATCACAATTAAGTGAAAGGACACATAGATTTTCCCCACCTCTGAAATTTCAAATAAACTAACCAAATAATCCACCAGATAAAATAACAACGATGGCGGAACCTGTGTGACTGAGTTCTGTGTTTGATAAAATCATCTCTGATAAGGGTGAAGTGAAATTCTGCAAACCAAGGATTTATCTTTGTTGTTGGTCTTACTTCTGCATGATGGGTTCCAGCAGAGCCAGTCCAGGTTGAACCTCTTTCTCTGGATTACTGGTTTCCACATTTGTGCTCACTGTGGCAACATATTTGCCCTCTGCTGCTACATTATGAGAGTAGGAGACCATGCAGATATATATATCTGTAGAAAATGGACAGAAATTCAGGTAATAAGGTTATTGTATCATTTTATCAGCCGTTGTGATTGGAACTACTTATTTACAAATTTTAAGAAAATGATTTTCTAAATTGGTTTCTTTATTTTTTACTTTTTTGATGAGCACCATGATGGATTACCAAAGCCCAGAAGTCCTACCTGACTTTCGGTGGAGGTGGGCCTGAGGTATGATGATCTGACATGAGTTTGCATCATGAGTGTGTTTGATGGGATGGTTCAGTAGGCAGATGACCCGTATAACGCGGCCCACTTTCTTCACCCGATTGGGCGCGTAACTGGGGGCACAAATCAGCTGCTTACACCTGTAAACCTGGTTGGAACAAGACAGGACATGGGTCAACATAGATCAACAAAGCAGTAAATGCTCTGGAACAGAAGACCAATGAGAAACCTCCCCCACTTTCTTCAGCCATTTACTGCAGCCTGTCCATCACCCTCACCTCTCCTTGTGCTTTTACAGCCGCCACTTTGCCATTTTCCATGACGATGTCCTCCACTGTTTTGTTTAACATGTACGTTCCTCCATACTCTGCACTTAGCCTTAGAGCAAAGAGAGTTTGGGATTTTCAGACACATAAGAAAGTGGTTGTGTGTACAGTATGTACTAGACACTAAAGGTTTTATCTTTATGTTTCACCTTGCAAAGCCTTGTGGAAGTTCTCCCAAGCCATAAAGCGGGTAGAGATAGGGACTTTGGTTGTAGCGAGACAGAGAATCAGAGTACATTTTGATCTTTTTGATAGTCCGGAGACATGGCTGGTCCAGGTAACTGGATAAGAACAGAGAAGAGAAACACAGAAAATGAAAGACATGACGATGCTATACTGGGTGTACCGGTATTCTGTACTTGGTATGTAATGCTTAATTCGTGATGTACACTAACTTATCGTCAGTGTGTAGAGCCAGAGTGTGGCCTATGAACTCAATAACGTCAGAGCCCAGGTCAAAGTGTTTGAACACGTCTCTCATGGTGGTTCTCTTTGGATCAACATCCTGGTAGGTCCGAGGGTCGTTCTCCTCAAAGTTCAGAATGAACAGCAATAGCTTCCGGAATCTTCGTTTATCAAACATTCCCATTAAATCTAAAGCCAATACACCATACATGTCATATGACTCTTTTCTCCTAATCTGTGTTGTTTGTATATTTATAATGAGTGACTAAGTTTGACTGGCATTAATGTGTTACCTGATGCCACGGCATCGGCATCAGTGCATGGGACTTTGTGAATCTTGCCAGCCCTGTATACATAGCTTCCCTCAACCACTTTAAAGTCCATGTATCTGGTCACCTCTGTGTACAGCAGCATTCTAACCAAATCTCCTGCAGAAAAAGTGAACACAGTTGGTACAGTTGGACTATCAAACGCAGACACAGTTTCACTAATATGGAAAGACACAGTTTGTACTCACCGTCAGCCAAAAGAAATTTAGGGATGAGATCCACATTCCAGTCTTTCCCCCTTCCCATTGACTTGGGGGGGCCGGAGACATGGAACCTCTTATACAGCTATCAGAGGGAAATTACAGGTTAACACACAATAATAAACTAACTTTGAAATTTCATACACAGAGAACGTATTTGTGCAATCAAAAAAGGGACAGACCTCCTCCAAGGGAGAGATGGAGGCGCTCTCTCCGCCATAATAAGGATTAGAGTCTATGTGCAGAACTCTCTTTCCACTGACCGACATTATGCCTGAAAGAATGCATTCCTGGACAAAAAAAGGGGCGCAATTTTATGGAAACACATTTTAAACAATGTCCATCTGTTGTTTGTTATGGGAATGTTTTAAGTATCTATCAGCAGATTGTGGCTAATCTCTGGGAATGCCTGCTGAAGGTGTACAAACCTTACACAACAGTTTTTGAAATGATGATTTTGGAAGTAATCATGAGGCAAATTTAAAAAAGTCAATAAAAATTCCAGTGCTACTTATAAGACATCTAGCAGGAAATAGGTCTTAAATCCAGATTTTCCTTTTACATCATCATTGCAGCAACGGCGTTGCATTTTGTCTGAAAGAATCTCCAACTTTAGTCATAACTTGTACCTTAAAAGACTTATAATTAAAATGAACCCTCAGTTTCATTATATAATGACTTCATGGCTATCCTGTGTTGAACAGTTGGACAAATGATCTCTTTTGGTGCATCGGAAGTTCTCACTGGAGCTCGATGTCTTGACTGTGTCTAATCAGTGGAGTGTAAATTAAAGGAAGAGAGTTTTTTCTTACCTTGAGGCCAGTTCCAAGCACAATTACATCATACTCCTGCGCTGCTCCTGAGCCTTGGGCTGCCATGACTTCAGGGTCCAACTGGGGAAAACAGCAGTGTCTGCTTCCACAGTCAAGGAGCAGATTGCTTCCTCTCCCCGATCCAGGTGTGTGTCTGTCTCTATATGAGTCAATTTCTCCATCTATATCCCCCAACCCCCCACTAATCCTCTCAGACACTGATGACAGAGATGACAGAATGTAAGATACTGAAGATTACTGTCAGAGCACTCTGTTAAACACTCTCTCTCTCTCTCTCTCTCTCTCTCTCTCTCTTTCTTTCATTCTCTCTCTCTCTCTCTCTCTCTCTCTCTCCATCAATTAAACACATATCTTGTTTCCATAAAGATCTCTGCTTATGTAGATGTGACTGGGAAACTGGAAAATGTTCAGTTATAATAATAATTCCGTACTGCCCAGTAACTGCTGTGATTCGTATTAGTGAATAACAGATACATAGTACATGAAGTACAGTGTTAAGTATTGTGTGACTACATTTCCCTGCATCCTCCGTGTTGAGGAATGCCCTTTCGTTTAACGAGTCACGAAAGGCGTCGAAATTCAACTGTAGTTGTGGTCCTGTAAAGTGTTCCCTGTGTTGCTGTTTTGGCTGCATTACTTTGAAGTATAGGTTACCCAGTTGCATTGGTTCGACGTTTTAAGGTGGGCCATCGGTTTGACTCGGTGCACCTAAAAGTTCTTCGAAAACTTAGCTAGCTAACACTCGGGCGTGGAACGAGACACGACTATGTCGGTACCAGTAAGTTGCTTACTAAGCCTACTTTTAATGTTCTGTGACGTTATATTAATTGCATACTGAATAAATCGTGTCATGTTTTGTTGATTTTAATAACAGGCTAAGTTATAAGTTAATATGTGTACACTTCAGCTGAACGTATTGGAAATACTTAAGTAGGGGCAGTGACTCAAGGAAGAGCAATGACAATTTGCGTTTCACACTTAGAACTGTAGATGTGTAAAAAAAAAAAAAAAAAAAAGGAAATACCGATGAAATACTGAAATAAATGCGGAAATAAGAGTTGCTTTCGTATGTGCAAACAAACCTAAAGTTGGTAGAATATACCTATGATTTAAGGGCATGCATACTTGTAAAATACATTCCTGTGTGTCCAGACAAATATATTAGAAACTTTGTCATCAGAATGACAATGTACGCGTACAGTCTACAGTCCAATGGGCATTCACTTTGCCTTGAGACGCTGATGAAAGATCAGTGTTGCTTCAAGAAATATTTACACGACTGTAGTCAAACGCTGCTTGAGTTGGGTATTTATTGTTCTTTCCCTTTAGTAGTGAGTTGGTGTCTGCTGGATCATATCATCACTAACCAATGTAATGTCAGTTCTCAGGCACAGAACATGCGAACCAGCATTCACGTGTGAGCAGTCATAAAAAGCCTGGCTTCCTCGAACGATTAAGCGAGACTGCAGGAGGGATGGTCGTTGGAATTGCTGTGTTTGCTTTCTCCTTTTATGTACTCTTTACGAATGAGGTAAGATATATAGCCAGTCTGTGTTTATTCTGTATGTTTTTCATTTCTACTGATGTCTTTTTTATATATGAGTACAGACTGAAATCAGTAGATGCGTACTGTATATGACGTACTGTATAACTGGCTATACTGAATGGTGAATATTAATTATTATAGGGCAGGGCAATACGCACAGCAGCTTCCCTGGATGAAGGCCTCTCTCAGGTGGTATCCGTGCACCCATCTTCAGGTGTTGACTTCCAGAACAACGGCCGTCTGATTCATATATCCGGACCTCTGCGCACCTCCCAGGTATGGAACCAATACATTAATGCAATTGTATATTGATATATCTTAATACAATTACTCCATGAATTTTAAAACTCCCCCTAGAGGACAGCTGTTAATTTCCTGCAGATGGTGTTTCTTATAATCAGTATATATCTCGCTCTTGATGCTTTGTGTGTTTTGATTGTCAGCCTGCGAGGAAGCAGCAGCATATAATGAACTGCCTTTTTCTGCCTTGTCCTCTAATTTCCAGCCTATTTATGACCCGAACTACAACATAGCAGTGCAGGCAGTCAAGCTGAGGAGAGAGGTGGAGATGTACCAGTGGGTGGAACATCAAGAGAGCAGGTTGGTATCTTCTTTCTGTTCCTTCACAGTAGGATGACTGTGTTTGCTTGACATTCAAGATGTACTGTAAGTGGGCGCAGGTACAGCAGGTTTGGGGGTCTGAACAAATCATGTACACTGTGTTAACTGTCAGCAGTTTGTTACAGTGCTTTTCATTTGAATGTGTGTTTCAGTGTAAAGTGTCTACCTCATGTACAGCCCCAAACTTGCAAAGAGTAATCTGTTGTTCAAGGTGATTGCTTCCAGTAGCCATTCAATAATGGAGCCTCTACAGCCAGACCAAATGTGAACAGCAAACAACTAAACCTGGCAAAGTAGAATCACCTAGCATATCCACACATAATGTGCCTTTTGTACTCATTGTGAACAGGGACTATGAAGAGAACGGAGAAACTAAGACTGAGACCACATATACATACAGTGAGTAATCTTTTACTGAATTATGGAGTAGTGAGGTGTCTTACAATATGGTCCGAGGGTCGTTCTCCTCAAAGTTCAGAATGAACAGCAATAGCTTCCGGAATCTTCGTTTATCAAACATTCCCATTAAATCTAAAGCCAATACACCATACATGTCATATGACTCTTTTCTCCTAATCTGTGTTGTTTGTATATTTATAATGAGTGACTAAGTTTGACTGGCATTAATGTGTTACCTGATGCCACGGCATCGGCATCAGTGCATGGGACTTTGTGAATCTTGCCAGCCCTGTATACATAGCTTCCCTCAACCACTTTAAAGTCCATGTATCTGGTCACCTCTGTGTACAGCAGCATTCTAACCAAATCTCCTGCAGAAAAAGTGAACACAGTTGGTACAGTTGGACTATCAAACGCAGACACAGTTTCACTAATATGGAAAGACACAGTTTGTACTCACCGTCAGCCAAAAGAAATTTAGGGATGAGATCCACATTCCAGTCTTTCCCCCTTCCCATTGACTTGGGGGGGCCGGAGACATGGAACCTCTTATACAGCTATCAGAGGGAAATTACAGGTTAACACACAATAATAAACTAACTTTGAAATTTCATACACAGA
Source organism: Chanos chanos (assembly GCF_902362185.1). Classification (NCBI taxonomy): domain Eukaryota; kingdom Metazoa; phylum Chordata; class Actinopteri; order Gonorynchiformes; family Chanidae; genus Chanos; species Chanos chanos. Next base: position 39,752,843 of record NC_044500.1, read on the forward strand.
GAACGTATTTGTGCAATCAAAAAAGGGACAGACCTCCTCCAAGGGAGAGATGGAGGCGCTCTCTCCGCCATAATAAGGATTAGAGTCTATGTGCAGAACTCTCTTTCCACTGACCGACATTATGCCTGAAAGAATGCATTCCTGGACAAAAAAAGGGGCGCAATTTTATGGAAACACATTTTAAACAATGTCCATCTGTTGTTTGTTATGGGAATGTTTTAAGTATCTATCAGCAGATTGTGGCTAATCTCTGGGAATGCCTGCTGAAGGTGTACAAACCTTACACAACAGTTTTTGAAATGATGATTTTGGAAGTAATCATGAGGCAAATTTAAAAAAGTCAATAAAAATTCCAGTGCTACTTATAAGACATCTAGCAGGAAATAGGTCTTAAATCCAGATTTTCCTTTTACATCATCATTGCAGCAACGGCGTTGCATTTTGTCTGAAAGAATCTCCAACTTTAGTCATAACTTGTACCTTAAAAGACTTATAATTAAAATGAACCCTCAGTTTCATTATATAATGACTTCATGGCTATCCTGTGTTGAACAGTTGGACAAATGATCTCTTTTGGTGCATCGGAAGTTCTCACTGGAGCTCGATGTCTTGACTGTGTCTAATCAGTGGAGTGTAAATTAAAGGAAGAGAGTTTTTTCTTACCTTGAGGCCAGTTCCAAGCACAATTACATCATACTCCTGCGCTGCTCCTGAGCCTTGGGCTGCCATGACTTCAGGGTCCAACTGGGGAAAACAGCAGTGTCTGCTTCCACAGTCAAGGAGCAGATTGCTTCCTCTCCCCGATCCAGGTGTGTGTCTGTCTCTATATGAGTCAATTTCTCCATCTATATCCCCCAACCCCCCACTAATCCTCTCAGACACTGATGACAGAGATGACAGAATGTAAGATACTGAAGATTACTGTCAGAGCACTCTGTTAAACACTCTCTCTCTCTCTCTCTCTCTCTCTCTCTCTCTTTCTTTCATTCTCTCTCTCTCTCTCTCTCTCTCTCTCTCCATCAATTAAACACATATCTTGTTTCCATAAAGATCTCTGCTTATGTAGATGTGACTGGGAAACTGGAAAATGTTCAGTTATAATAATAATTCCGTACTGCCCAGTAACTGCTGTGATTCGTATTAGTGAATAACAGATACATAGTACATGAAGTACAGTGTTAAGTATTGTGTGACTACATTTCCCTGCATCCTCCGTGTTGAGGAATGCCCTTTCGTTTAACGAGTCACGAAAGGCGTCGAAATTCAACTGTAGTTGTGGTCCTGTAAAGTGTTCCCTGTGTTGCTGTTTTGGCTGCATTACTTTGAAGTATAGGTTACCCAGTTGCATTGGTTCGACGTTTTAAGGTGGGCCATCGGTTTGACTCGGTGCACCTAAAAGTTCTTCGAAAACTTAGCTAGCTAACACTCGGGCGTGGAACGAGACACGACTATGTCGGTACCAGTAAGTTGCTTACTAAGCCTACTTTTAATGTTCTGTGACGTTATATTAATTGCATACTGAATAAATCGTGTCATGTTTTGTTGATTTTAATAACAGGCTAAGTTATAAGTTAATATGTGTACACTTCAGCTGAACGTATTGGAAATACTTAAGTAGGGGCAGTGACTCAAGGAAGAGCAATGACAATTTGCGTTTCACACTTAGAACTGTAGATGTGTAAAAAAAAAAAAAAAAAAAAGGAAATACCGATGAAATACTGAAATAAATGCGGAAATAAGAGTTGCTTTCGTATGTGCAAACAAACCTAAAGTTGGTAGAATATACCTATGATTTAAGGGCATGCATACTTGTAAAATACATTCCTGTGTGTCCAGACAAATATATTAGAAACTTTGTCATCAGAATGACAATGTACGCGTACAGTCTACAGTCCAATGGGCATTCACTTTGCCTTGAGACGCTGATGAAAGATCAGTGTTGCTTCAAGAAATATTTACACGACTGTAGTCAAACGCTGCTTGAGTTGGGTATTTATTGTTCTTTCCCTTTAGTAGTGAGTTGGTGTCTGCTGGATCATATCATCACTAACCAATGTAATGTCAGTTCTCAGGCACAGAACATGCGAACCAGCATTCACGTGTGAGCAGTCATAAAAAGCCTGGCTTCCTCGAACGATTAAGCGAGACTGCAGGAGGGATGGTCGTTGGAATTGCTGTGTTTGCTTTCTCCTTTTATGTACTCTTTACGAATGAGGTAAGATATATAGCCAGTCTGTGTTTATTCTGTATGTTTTTCATTTCTACTGATGTCTTTTTTATATATGAGTACAGACTGAAATCAGTAGATGCGTACTGTATATGACGTACTGTATAACTGGCTATACTGAATGGTGAATATTAATTATTATAGGGCAGGGCAATACGCACAGCAGCTTCCCTGGATGAAGGCCTCTCTCAGGTGGTATCCGTGCACCCATCTTCAGGTGTTGACTTCCAGAACAACGGCCGTCTGATTCATATATCCGGACCTCTGCGCACCTCCCAGGTATGGAACCAATACATTAATGCAATTGTATATTGATATATCTTAATACAATTACTCCATGAATTTTAAAACTCCCCCTAGAGGACAGCTGTTAATTTCCTGCAGATGGTGTTTCTTATAATCAGTATATATCTCGCTCTTGATGCTTTGTGTGTTTTGATTGTCAGCCTGCGAGGAAGCAGCAGCATATAATGAACTGCCTTTTTCTGCCTTGTCCTCTAATTTCCAGCCTATTTATGACCCGAACTACAACATAGCAGTGCAGGCAGTCAAGCTGAGGAGAGAGGTGGAGATGTACCAGTGGGTGGAACATCAAGAGAGCAGGTTGGTATCTTCTTTCTGTTCCTTCACAGTAGGATGACTGTGTTTGCTTGACATTCAAGATGTACTGTAAGTGGGCGCAGGTACAGCAGGTTTGGGGGTCTGAACAAATCATGTACACTGTGTTAACTGTCAGCAGTTTGTTACAGTGCTTTTCATTTGAATGTGTGTTTCAGTGTAAAGTGTCTACCTCATGTACAGCCCCAAACTTGCAAAGAGTAATCTGTTGTTCAAGGTGATTGCTTCCAGTAGCCATTCAATAATGGAGCCTCTACAGCCAGACCAAATGTGAACAGCAAACAACTAAACCTGGCAAAGTAGAATCACCTAGCATATCCACACATAATGTGCCTTTTGTACTCATTGTGAACAGGGACTATGAAGAGAACGGAGAAACTAAGACTGAGACCACATATACATACAGTGAGTAATCTTTTACTGAATTATGGAGTAGTGAGGTGTCTTACAAGGTTGTAATATTTGTCTGAATATTCAGCTAAGTTTTAACTGTATGAACAGAGTCCTGTTTAGTGGTACTGCAAAATCCTATTACATTGTTGCTGCAACTTTGCTGTCTGTGCACAGTGAATGATGTCTGCAGGTAGAATGTAAGCGTAATGGTGTTCATGTGTGAAAACCTTCTATTCATGTTTTTAGACACGGAATGGCGGGCAGAGATCATCAACAGCAAGAATTTTGATAAAGAAATCGGTCATGTGAATCCAAGGTATTGCCCTGACCCAGTCTCGCACAGTTCACTTTGCATGCCTTTCTCTTTCTCTCTCTCTCTCTCTCTCTCTCTCTCTCTCTCTCTCTCTCTCTATCTATCTATCTACATGTCTATCTATCTATCTATCTATCTATCTATCTATCTATCTATCTGTTCATCTCTTTTTCTGAACATCTTGATAATACAGTGCTCTGTCCCTTAGTGCCATGGCAGTTACGAGTGTAACAGAAGTGGCTTCGCAGATTCAGGTTGGAAGATTCTTTCTCTCCAAAGGTAACAAACAACTCTTATTCTGTTTTTCTTTGCTCAAGCTCAGTTTTCCCTGTGTGTGCAGTATAATTCCACATAAAGTTCCCATCTATTGGAGATCAAGACATTATATTGGTTTTGTTTTAATAACGGTCTGTTGGATATAGAGAGAGACGTGGTGGGATTGATTACTGAAAACAGAGGTGGGAGTAAATGATGAGTTCTAACGTCTTCCTTAGGTTTGGTGGAGCAGATTGATAATTTTCAGACTCTGAGTCTAAAGGGATTCCATGGGGCAGATGATTTTATGACTGTGCATGACGATTACTTCTACCATACCCTTGACCCTCGTCGACCAGAGGTAATGTATTTGGACGCCCATACACGCACGCTCCCACTCAAAGAAGAGATACATGTACAGACGCACACATCTTTAGTCATAATTTTTATCAGTCCTGTCTCCATGGTGGTTATAAACATGGCTATTGTGCTGTGTGCAGGTGGGGGACGTGCGTGTGAGATTCTCCTATGCAGGTCTCAGTGGGGAGGACTCATACCTAGGGCCTGCCCAGAAGGTGGGTGATGCAGATCTGCAGCTCATCTGCACTCAATCCGGAATAGTATATTTTATACTCTCTGTATGTAAAGGTTGTGATGGTTGATATAATGTGACTGACAGTGGTATGTCGATAGGTCAGTATCGTAGCCATGCAAAGAGATGATCAGCTGATGCCCTTTAAGACCAAAGCAGGTGATGAACTGGAGATTCTGTTCCTGGAGGAACTTTCTGCTGAGGTGTGTGTTTTGTTTCGCTGGTGCCCAAAGAGGCATATAAGGTGTACAGTTTGACTGTTTTAAAAATGTGTGTGTGTGTGTGCATATTCATATACATATACTTAAAGTTTCTTGTAGCTGCTGTTTTTATGTATGTTGAAAGTTTGTGTTGCTGTGTACAGGAAGTGTTTCAACGAAAGCACCAGCAGAACACAATGCTAACCTGGGCTCTAAGGGTCGGAGGCTGGGCTCTCATGTTCCTGGGTGTCAGTCTGTCCACTCGCATTGTCCACACTCTCGGTAATACTCACACACACACGTGTTGTTCTTGCATTTGTCACACGGCATCTGTACTGAATATTAATTGGTTAAAACATCCTGATTAGTTTAATTATCTGTAAGTGATGGTGCTGATTATCAACAGCATATTGATAATTAATATGCTTATCCTTATCAACACAGAGGAAAGAATTTGAGTGTTAAGATTGGATGTCCTTGCAGAACAACAGCATGTGCGGATACACTGATATGTTCACGTGGCAGTTCTTTATTTTGTGTACGTGTCTTAACGTCTCTTTCGCTGTGTTTGTCTGCAGTTGACTGGGTGCCACTCCTCAGAGAACTTGTCCTATTGGGTTTGAAGCTCTTTGCCCTCTGTGTGTCCTGCTCCCTATCACTCCTCACCATAGCTGCAGGTTGGCTGTACTACCGTCCACTCATAGCCGCACTAGTGGTCTCACTGGCAGCGCTTCCAATCCTTTTGGGTCGCTCACAGATCCCAGACAAAAAACGCCAGTGATGTTAAACCTCACACACTCCCTGAACTCATTGATGACTCATTTGTATCACGGAGAAATGCTTTGCGCCATTGTCATCAGCTCCCTCAGTCAGAACCCACTCAGTCAACGGGAAGTGGTACGACAAAAAGCCAGACATAAATAGGAGGAACACAAAACATTGTAATGTTATTATAATTGTCCTAATGAATGTATAACTGATGTATTCACTGGAGTTGTTTGTGCAATAAGGTCACACACATGCTTATTTGTTAGTGTGTTTATGAACATCAAACCAGTACGGTCATTAAGATGTCAGACTGCACTGTACTCCTTCCGCTCTGAGATTCAGGAGAGGTCTGCTATACATGTTTACATATTATACATGTATACATATTATGTTGCCAAATAGCCTCTGAAGGGGCCCGAGAATCAAAGAAATCGTTGAGTACTTAAACTCATCGAGACACTTATGTACCCTCAGAACTGATGAAGTTTTAAATATCTAGTGCCTTACCTCTGACAGAACAGCTAAGGAGAGTCATAGCACTATGTCATAGGAAGTCCCCCAAAATCACTCTGACTCATAGATAGGAAGATATGATATCACAGTTGTGATCTCACCATGGTTTAAGTTGTATTTGCTGGGCCTGAACAGTCTTCAAAGGCACCTGGCGACTCAGTGGGAGTGTGTGATACCAAAGAGTGTGTTTGTTTATATGTGTATTTTTGTTCGCTTTGGTACGTGAGGTTATCAATAAAATGTTTGAAACTTTTTTTCTGCTTGCTGAACAAAGCCTCTTAGCTAATTCTGGTGTGTTGTCTTTTATGAAAAAAAAAAAGAAAAAGAAAGCATGGTCTCAAAAAAGTGCCACAGTTTCAGCTGCATCACCCATGCACTCATCACGACTCAAACACAGAAATAAAACACGGACCAGAAAATTCTTATAAAGTTTTTAATACACAAAGATACCAAATTTTGTTTCTATTTGTTTTGAAAGAGAGAGAAAAAAAGGACAAAAATAAAAACTGAGTTTCAAGTCTTATCCATGTGTATGCATTACATGAAATAAAATATGCCCTTTCTGTATAGCATATTGGTCCTGAACAATTTGAAGCATCAATTGCATATTTCTTATACAAACTAATTGTACGACCAGTTGGTCACAGTGTATACAATAAACTCTTTGTATGAGGAGCTCTAGCAAAATGGTCAATGTGCTTGTTAGGCAGACCAGACTTGAGAGTCAAACTTGCTGCCCCCCCAGAGTGATTGGCTCGGTATGAGTTTAAGGGAAGTTCCACCTGTTCTTAAATATCTTACAAATGTGCTCAGTCAAACAACTTCAAAGGAGGAGGGTAGTCACACTCCGCCTATGCAGTTACCTGATTTTTAAAAAGTTACTGGCTGCATCTTTGGTGGGAAACAATGAAGCTGAGCTTGAAAGAAAAAAAAAAAAAAAAAAACGTACATGGAAACAACACATACATTAAATGTGAGTGCACTGTTATAAATGTGATACATGTAACCAAATAAAATTCAACATATCAGCTTTAGATACAAGTCATGTTTATGTACTTTCCAGTACTCAAATACATTGCTGATGCAATGCATATGAGCACACATTCACTAATAATAGTTTGACTCAGTTAACTGACAGCTATTGATTTAATTATTTTCACAGATGGACGCAGTTTTTATTCAGCTGAAGCTACGCACACGCAAGCTGTACAATGCGATGAGCCTTGACTTTCTTAATACCTGCGGGACAAGAGCATGTGGATGAAACGAGGAAAAACTGGGTGGAACCACCCTTAATATGGCATGTTCAATCATTCATTTCAGTACAGTTTAACAGCATTCTCCTGATCTACCTCTTTAAATACTGTTGAAAACTTATGTAACTTGTTGCACGTTGTTTCATTTAAAAGACATAAAATAAAAAGCAGTACATCTTTAAGAATAACGGGTCAGCACAGTCATTGCAGGCAGGCAGAGGGGAAACTCCTGTCAAAACCCCTCCCTGCTGTAAAATGCAAAGTCCTCTCGGGGTTTAAAGCAAGAGGCATTTACTGCTTTTCTTCCCTCTCCTGGCCTGCAGCGCCGCCCTGGTGGCCATCTCAAAGACCTCTCTCACGCCATCCTTTGTCTTGGCACTGCACTCCATGTATCCAAATGCACAAATTCGGTTTGCCATGTCTCTGCCCTCCTCTGGTTTAACAGGTTCCTACAGGAAGAGGACAACATGACAAAAATGTTTGAGAGCAGACAGTGTGTGGGGGGGTGTGACTGTGTTAAGGAGGAACTGGGAAGGCCTGTGCCAGCGTACCTGCTTCATCTTTGCAAGTTCACGTCGAGTGTGCTCATCGTTTCGCAGATCCTTCTTATTTCCTACTAAAATTATGGGAACATTGGGACAGAAGTGCTTCACCTCTGGTGTCCACTTTTCTGGAATGTTCTCTGTGCAAGACCAAAAAAACAAAAAACAAACAAACAAAAAAACAACAGGATAAAATATTTGTTTTAATGAATAATATAATAATATTTTTGTGAATAATATTTTTGCCTGGTATGAACTTGAGGTGTACTCACCAAGACTGTCAGGGCTGTCAATAGAGAAGCACATGAGGATGACATCAGTGTCGGGGTAAGAGAGGGGACGTAGCCTGTCGTAGTCTTCCTGACCTGCTGTGTCCCACAAGGCCAGTTCCACCTGAAGCAACAAGAACATCAATCTGTGTACGCTGACTGCAAAACCAACATTACATAAGCTCTCCCCTTTGTGATCAACAAATCTGAAAGTCTGAAATAAGACATTAGGTGACAGAATATGAAGACAAGCAAAGGGTAAGCAAATGTAGAATGCTGCCAATTACCTGTTTGCCATCAACTTCTATGTCTGCTACATAGTTTTCAAATACAGTAGGCACATACACCTCCGGGAATTGGTCCTTACTGAAGACGATGAGAAGACACGTCTTCCCACAAGCTCCATCTCCAACAATTACCAACTTCTTGCGGATTGCAGCCATATCTGATTAGGGGAAGAAACAAACAACCCCGCATATACTGCACATTAGAGCGTGCAAAGACAAAGGTCGATAAGAGACAGTTCATGGGTTAGTTATCTTACTCCAGCCATCTAATGGATAAGTGCAATGACAGGGTAAAATCTAACTCACTAACTAGTCAACATTTGAGTAAACTATTATATTTGGGTGAATAAAAGACGAAAGTGTACGAAAGCAAACGGTCCTATGTAGCTAACTTTGTATAACGACTCTTACTTTGAAACTGCCCTTGGAACCAACATTTTTGGCATAGTGGAAAACTATATAACAGAAGACTAAATCTGTACGTTACCTAGTTTTAACAGATAAGTGGTCTGTGCTACCGTTTAGCCAGATAATAACATTTACTTAGCATCCAGCTAACGTTTGCTAGCTACTTATTACCATCACAAGCGGAAGTGAGAGGTGTTAGCATGAAACGGGGCGTTTGACACGAATAAAAGCCTCTTTTGTGCTCTTTCGGTTTCACATAGTATTGTAAGTACTATGTAAGTATTTGCGTTACCACTTCTCACCAAGCGAAATAAATATTACCTTATATTTGTTGTTGAGGTATCCTAGTTCTTACTGGCGTTCCTCACAATAGCTTGTTAACAAGCAGGATAGCAACTTATCGTCTAGCTTGGTTCGTTGGGCAAGGACAACTTCCCTCTAAATGCTGAGGCCAGGAAATCAAATACTGACAACCGGTGGCCCCCTTGTGGCTTGGAAAAGTATAATGTTCTTTGATGACCTGCCATTTCTACCCACCGATAAATGCACAATAAAGACCATTCTACGAAAAGTCACACATTGTGATATGGTAGAAAATTTTAAAAGATATTTTAATCGCGGCAGTCTCCCATAAGCATTACTTTTTGATTCTTTTTTTTTATATAGACTTCTTCCTTCCTCTGTCACCAGAGGGCGCTCACTACCAAACGCCAATTAGTTGTTTTGGTTATTTGGAGATTGTCCTCTTCAGTATTTGAGAGTAGTCGAAAGGACAAACATCAAATCACTGTCGAACAATATGGAAATAAGATATAATAAAAGCAACAATTAACTGATATATAAATTATGAATACATAAATTATGAATAGACGTTTCTTAGTTAGGTACAACAACATAGCCATTATTTATTTATTATTTATGACTATTATTTATTATCATTTTAAATGTAATTGTTCACAACAGTGATTTTTTATTGCTAATTAGCTTCGTAGATTTAATAGATAAACATAATTAAGTTAAAGATTATTACATTTGGCATTCTCCGGTTTGTGTTGTCTAATCAAAACTGAAAGCATGAAAGCGGTTCAACTGCCTTACTCTTATCTTTGAATCAGCAGGTTATGCATTTTGTGAGGACTGAATCCTTTTTTCCAGAATTTTTAAATACACTCATCAAACTATTTTGAGAAGACTGGGATGATCTCACACTCAGTTTATGTCACATTCATGAAGTAAAATAGTTTATCCTTTTGTGTACAAAACGCTTTGATGCTCATAAATGTAAGTAACATCATTACATGTATAAATTGTGTAGAATCTTAAAAGCAGTATCTTTTACTTTGAAAAACAAACTTTCCAGTAAATCAAAATAGATGAAAATTTAACAAATTTAACACAGACATATAGGTAAACTTTACATGCACAAGAGTGACATTTTTCATGAAGTCACCCCCTCAACAGGATCTAGTACCTTTACTCTATGGATGTGTTTACAGAAGAGAATTTAATTTGTTTAACTAGGTTTATTTCTTTTGTAAAACATCATCAAACTCGACATTCTGTTTTCACTGACACTGTAGATATGTGTATATCCAAGGTTTGGGGATGTGTGGCCATTTGACATCATCAGACAACATTCTGATAAACAGTTGTAAACCAGTGGATGGTAACAGTTCCTAGAACTCTGTGAAAGCTCATTCATTAACTATTATTGTATCATGTCAAGCCCAAGAATTCATGGACACCACAACTCATTGTCTGTCCATTATTTCTAACTCTGAGATATGTTTGGAATTACAGACTGGAATTCGACCCTAGTTCCTGACCCAATGCTACAGCTTGCTGTTATATAACATATGGCAAATAGTGTGCACTTTATAAACAAAACAGTAGAAAATTGTTTCTCTATCAGAGAACAGTGCAATGCAAGTTCAGCCAAGTGCGTCTACTTAACATGTTTCCTTTGTCTCTATGGGCTGCATTCACCCTATACGCAATGGGATTACAGGTTTTAAACAAGTAATTCAAATAAATACTGTAATAATATTATTGGAAGAGAGACTTGGCATGGCAGGTCAACTGAACGAACCGGATTTTTTTCCTCCCCCACTCTAGCTTTCACAGCACAACACCCAAACCGGCCTGTTGTATGATACACAGATATGAGAACAATGCAACATGTGTAGCACTCCCTGCTTAGCACAAACATGCACATACCCCAAAGTCAGTACTGGAAGAAGTCAATGTACCACAAATACCATCAGAAGGACCTAAGGTCAGTCTATCACTTCAAGATGGCGCAAATCTTGGCTGTGGTCTCAGCAGTATGCAGTCTTAGTTTGAACTTTTCATCCTTTAATGTTTGCGAACTGTCATGGACAATGCTAGCAGGAATAATGTAGGATGGTACACTCAGGAAGAATGATTCATTTTTTTGAGGACATACATGGACGTTTGTTGCATTGTCTTACAGTTATGATTTTTGTAAACAAGGTCTAGATAAAGTAAGCAAAACTCATGTATCTGGAATCCTTATAATCTACCTTAAGTGAATGGTACATGAATGACTGACCTGAGGTGTAATACATGTTACAGTAATCAGTTGTTTCCTTTGATCAAGTGCATGGTGAACTAAACATTGTCTCTCTGTTGCTGTGGACATGTGATTAGCTCTCCTCCTCTCATCATGCCACATGCCACAGGGGCAGCTGCAAAATCCTGGCCACTGCTCAAGGTGGTTATACTGTATATTGTTGCTATGACATTATTTCATTCCAGGCAAAAGGAAAAGGTAGGAATGGTTCAAGTTCATGAAAAGCATGAAAACATTGAAGCAGCTGTGCCTAAACTCTTGTTTAGAGTAAAAATGTTTGAAACATTGCCTGCAGTTAACACAGACTAAAGTATTAACTCCATAAAAAGTGAAGTTTTGAGGAACATGTTTACGAGTGTGAATATTCTTTTGGTGTAGATTTGTCCTGAGGGATTCTACAAGTAGAGCAAATCAGTCTAGTTTCATATATAGAGAGATTTCAAATAATAAGAAAAGAGAAACAGTCTTAAATCATAAGCATGTACCCCCCCCCCCTTTCAATTAATCTGTTATGCATAAACCTTTGCTTGTATTTTTTTTGGAACTGTGCAGGAAAAGCGGAACAAGCGTATCGTAACCTCTGCCTGTATATTAATAGCAAGCACTCTTGACTGTAATCCTGATAAGAGGCTTTCTAAGGAATGCTCTCAGCCACTTCATGGAAACCAACTCAGGCATTTTGTCACCCAGGGAACAAACAGATCCCAGACTCGGTTTAATGAACCCATGTAAGCAGCTGTTTATGTGGATAAAAAACCTGTGTGTGTTCAATGAAGTCCAAAAACACTAACAGATTAGAGTTCAACAGAGATCAGTTTGATACCGAAAAAGACTGGCATTTGGGGTATGTGAAAGTAGACAACATGTTCCATATCGATGACTGCAACCCATTTTTTAGCAAAAACACCATGCTTTGGACTCAAAGACCTAACTCTACAGTGTTAGCGGTGTCTTTCTGTGGAGGTAACAGGAGGTGGTTTTTTTCCACAATCATGGTACTCGTATACTTTTTACGAGGGGATTAAAGATTAATAATTAACTAGCTTTTGCTCACCAGTGCACAATGGTTCAACTCAATTCCATTAACCGTTATGGTTGAACCTGTTTTGATGTTGAGGTAATTCCCTTAAAGGCACAAAATACATAAGTCATATATGAAATTCATTGGTGTGGTAGTCAGTACATAAGGTTCAGGCTGAGGATACATTCATAGAATGTATTCAAAGAGGACAAAATTAAAATTATTGTTTGACTTTGGTAAGTAGAGATAAAAAAAATGTAGCCTATAATTTTTTTCCTGATTTGTGATTTTATGTGGTTGCTTTTGAAGAGCATTGTTGATACGCAGAGAGAATGGGAGACAAGAAAGGCAAAAATAGAAACATTGTGTTTACTAAAAATAAACATATTTACATGTTTTTCAGGAATCCAGCAGCAAAATATGTGTATGATTATCCTGATTTCTGCTTAAATAAATGTTATTTTATTACAAATGTTCCATCAAGCTTCAAGCTCTTCCAATAATAAACGAGGTACATTTATTACCGATATAGTTTTGATTGTCCAGAATCCCATCTGCCCTGCCAACAGAGGGGCATAATGGGAAGAGTGCTACATCATCATGGTTCAGCTACACTGAAGAAGAGGTCCACTGTCCATGGACTACAAAGCAATTTAATTCCAACATCTGACCTCAAGGGTGCTTCACCACAGAATCTCAATGCAGGAATATCTGTCAAGCAAGCTGCCAGCCCAAAAGTTGAAACGCTTCAACTCTTAGTGGAAGTTCATACTTGGAAGGGATAGTCTTGCAAATAGTTCAGTAATCGGCGTGGGAGAGGGAGACAAGCAGGTAAGGCGGTATGTCTGTTAATAGTAAGGCGTGTCAGGTGCTGTAGAGAGGGAAAGGTGTGAGGCCTGTGGAGTGGGTATTTGAGCTTCAACAATATGGCATTGTCCTTGATAATGGGTGCCTCTGCCTTTACCTCGTCCTCTCTTCTGCCTGATCCCACATAATGCTGTACCAGGCTAGGGACACCGGGAAAGGACAGCAGACTTTGCTGAGCTGGAGAGCTTGAGTCCAGTCGAAAACGGCCGTCGCTATATTCAATGCGCACGTTGGTGGGCCCTTGACAAGTCTTCACCGATAGAGTGAGCATGTAAAGAGGGTGACTGCTGTCACGCACTAGGAAGGTCCCCTCGGACGTCCCGAGGAGGGCATCTCGGGCTTCACTGGCTGAAATGGCACCCCAGTACCACCCTGGAACAATATGTTTTACATATGATTAGGTATTGTTGATTTCAATGTTACAGGATTGTTATTAAAAAAAACCCCCAAAAAACGAAAAACAAAACACAGAAGTTATATGTTGATGACTGTGAACAACTATTAGGGTCAGTTTCCTGTACCTGAGGTGTGAAGGTGTTGAAAAGTAGTGGTGATACAACACAGGTCCTTTGCAGGGTCCCACTGTTTGCTGTGCTGTGTGGCATTGGGGAGACTGCAGGGCCCTGTGGAAACAACCTGGCTCTCATGTGAGTCTGATTCTTCCCTGTCATTCCCATCACTCTGCATGCTCACAGTCCTGGCAACCATCACTGAAGGTGGCTCTGACAGCAGAGCCCTAAAAAATAAAAAAAAACAATGGATACACGCTTAGCTTATGGACAAACACTGGTTTTATGATAATGCGATGACATCTACTTAAAAGAGTAGATCACTCACAGTAAAAGTATGTCTGATCCTTTATGAACACAAAGACACAAGCATATACTGTACTGATGTCACTGATTCAAAATGCAGGAGATCTGCTTTAACAGTCCACAGTTAGATGTGAACAGTAGCTCATGATTAGTTGTGTGTGTGTGTGTGTGTGTGTGTGTGTGTGGATTCACGACGTAACATTGTGTTTTTAATGGTCTGACAGCGTCAAAGCTCACGAGAGGTTTTGCAGTGAAAGCGGATTTAGCATTTAATCATTTCTTTGTGACACCATGACAAAATCTGGCAAAAGGTTTTCAAATAAGATGCCCAGTTTCTGACATTAAAGATATCAAGCTTTTGAAATCAATTATCATTTGGCAAATGTCCTGTATTTTGGAGCAAGCATTAGAGGATGCTCCCTGAATAGATGTTTGATATTATAGTGGACAGAGGCATTAGAGACGGGCGTGTGAACAGCAACGCAGGGTGCGTTAGTTTTCATTATTCTTGCAAAATTAGCTTTAATAAACATGTTTTCGATGTTCTAAAATCTGATATCAAAATGTAAAAACCGATATTAAACTTGAAATGGGCTACATCACATTTCAAATACCTGACAAAAGACCTCTATTTTCTTTTTTCAATTCAAAAACCTGATCTCAAATTTCAGAAAGGGAATATTTTTACATTTTAAAAACATATTGTAGTGGCAATTTATTCTCATTTAAGCAACAACTGAAGATATAAGAGGAAAAAGAAAATCAGATCAGAGAGTTCTGCGCCACACGCAAAAAAACAACATAGTAGAAACAAACCAGACTACATTTCAGGTCATTTATCACTATAACAACGAGAGTTTAGCATAGAGTGATCATAAATAAAATTTGGTTGAGCACAGCAAGCTGCTCTGAACATTGGTCACATGAGCTAGGCTATACTGCGAGAGCAAACACCAAGGCTTTTACCCAGCAACACAGACCTTGAAATGTTGAAATAAGATAAGTGGAGATGTGGAAAAGCAGAAAATTAGTAAACAACTATAAGGATCAAGGCCACAGCCTCTCTCGTAAAGCGTTACACTTTAATCCATAAACACACAGTTGTCATAAAGTTTTTTATTATTATTATTATTGTTGTTATTATTATTATTACTATTATTATAATTATTGTTGTTGTAATTATTATTATTCAGCTTTAGCAGTGATAAGAATCAATCTCAGGATCTGATGTCAGTTTGAAACAGTATATAGAAGATTCAAAGTGTGATGACAGACTATTAAAAGCAATCATTATTCGTCTGCGTTTCCGTCTTTTGGGGACTCCGACCAAGCAAAATTCAAAGATTTGAATGTGGCCTAATCCTGGACGGAATAAAGGACTCCCCCCTCCAAGTCATCGGTGTTGAGTACTTTTGTTGATGTAGTTGTATCTTTGACGTGCACTGAAATAACTACGACGCAGGTAATCTCTATGGACGCCTGATTTGCACACAGGAAAAAATTTGGTCATTATAAATTTTTCTTATGGGCTATTCTCTTGCTATTCTGGCGCCCACGCCAGATCTCCCCCAAAAATATTTTAGGGGACAAACTGTTCCAATTCCTACATAGAGAGGGGTGCGTGAGGGGGAGGGGACAGAAAAAAATAATTTGATGTACAACAATATAATTAGAGAAAATATATGTTGCTTATATCCTTTTCAGAACCAAACACGTCTCTCCCATTTAACTACAGAGGAGGAGAGGAAAAGCCAACTTCCACGCCGACTTGGCTTTAACCGTCATAAAGTTCTTAATAAATAGTTGTTTTGAGTCTCAACAACGTATGCACTCTACTTACCTTTGCACACATAAAATCATCACGAGCACCAACCAACTGATAAAAGTCGACCATAGCCCAGTCGCACGACGTCTGTATTATATTAATCAACAATATAAATATGAATCAAGTCCACTGAGGCATTTTCTAGGCTGCCAGAGCGACAAACACAGAATAAGTCAATATTTCTCGTTAGTGAAACCATAAAGCGATGAGAAATAGAAACGAAATCGGAGTTGGCAGTTCCTACGGCTTTTGTTTTAGATCCTTCTCGGTTACCACAGCGAAAAGACTTGCAGCAGATCTCAAATGAGAGCTATTATCCTCCTTCAGGGTCGAGCATCTAAAAATGAGAGTTATTATCCTCATTCACGACGACATAGAGAAAAAAACGCCAGCTGTATAGTTGACTTTACGAGGTGACAGCCATTCTAGGAATTTAATTCCAAGAAAGGCTTTGTATTTCAGCGCCTGTGGCTGCCGGGGCCATATGCGCACCCTGTTTCGCAGAACTGCGCTCGCAACCTTTGCTGCTTTTTGATTGGCTCAGGACAGAACGCTCCTTCTCGGCCATGTGACGCTCTATGAAGCTGCCTAGCCAGTTTCACCAGTTATACGTCGCGGATGATTTCCCTGTAAACGACTTTCCAGGAAAGCTGAAGCTGTGACTGGGATTGACCTATGTGCGCCGGGCTCTCTGTGTTGGCCCCACCCTTCATGATGAGTGTTCGTCGGGCACTGTAACTAGTGATAATATTTAGTTTCCTGAGGTTAATTGACATTTAACTGACGAAGTATCGACTAAAACCTACGACAGATGCAAACTACGATTGCAATATAAGGCCATAAATTCATATTCCAAGGAACACAGGTGGAACAAATTCGTGGAAAACAACGTTATTGCAGGCGTTCCAGAAAAAAAAGATTTAATCCTATTTGACAGGTAATTTGCAACAAAAAGGGCAAACGGTAAGGGAAAGGACGCGTTTTATAAAAATGAAAGCTGTTCTGACAATGTCCATAAAATACAAGACTTGAAATTACTTGCATAACAATATTTTATATTGTAAAATAATCAGTGAATAGTGAGTGATCTGAACATTAACCGATAGTGGCTCTCAAATGAATGAGGATTTGGGAGGTAATGGATGAAATATAATAATGCACAAATCATAAATAAAACGAAAATGGACAAGAGGGTTGAAAGTCAGATAATTTATGAAACTGATGTGGGATAGGGGTTTGCAATTTGGTCTAGCTCTCATCACCATTCTCCCCTGCTCCTTTGATAACGCGCTTGTTGCCCCTCTTCCCTGTAGGGCCTCTTGGCTTGGCGAAGGCTTGCTTTAGGGTATGCTGCTTGGGGTGAACCTCCTCGTACAAGTACTCCTCAGTCAATAAGTCCCCACTGTCAATCTCCAACTACAACAACAACAACAAAAAAAACACAGACACAAACACAAACACAGACACGCACGCACACACACACACACACCCCAGGTGATTCAATTTTGGATTAGGGGCTATTTAAGGCTGTTTTAAAATCTGTTCTTGCACATTTTTGTTTCAGCCCAGCACTATCACACTTGACTCCACTGATTACCTAATCAGCAAGGGTCTGATTAGTTCAATCATCTGTGATAATGAAACAAAGATATGCAGGACAGGGGGCGCCTGAGGAATGGATTGAGAACCCCTGATTTAAAGAACAGATGGCTATTTATCGACCAGCATATTACCTTTTTAGTGATGTCCAGTTGAAAATCTCTCTCAACCTCATCTAGCAACCGGTTCTTACAGCTGGAGTACAACATCCTCTCTTTAATGCTACAGCTGTGCCCCGGCATGGAGTATATGAACACTGAAAAAGAAAGATTAGGGCAGTAACTACAAAACCAAAGCGAGTAAAATTTTAGCTTGATAAGATCCATTATATTATTGCTTCTCTATAAGAAATGTGTTTTCTTCTTCTTCCTCTTCTTTTTAAAATATGAAAGCAATTCTGTTGTGTATTGAGCAATTACTCTGTGCTAGGTCAACACCAAGAGAAAAGAAAGCAGCCATTTGTACTTATAGTGCCACCTAGAGGGCAATAATGACAACAGAAAGTAAAATAAATAAATAACTAAAAGTGCTGTGCGTTTTACACTGACCCACAGCCTCCTGCAGCTGCCCCTGGTGGGAGTGTTTATAGAGAAACAAGTGATAACGAGGGGCATCGGTTGGAATTCGGCAAGGAAGCTCTTGCGTCTCCGTTGGGTTTGTGTGGACCAGTTCAATTGTCTCCCTCTCAGTGTCCAATCTCTGTGAAACACAGAATAACAACTATGATGTGAGACCGTGTTTTTTGTAGATTTGTTTTTTCATATGTTGCGGGTGTTTAGACTCACAAGCTGAATATAGTTGACACGTCTCTGTTTTAGTTGCTGTAAGGCCCTCTTTGCCTCCTCTTGCAATGGGAACGCTAAACCCTGGAGGGTGTGTTGCTTTCGTTCCACACTGATCTCTGACGTCTTCACCTAAGATGATACGTGATATGTGATATGGACACACACACACAGTGAAAATCTCATGTGCAGATAGCCATATCAGTCACAACTCTCTATAAACAACAGTTCGGTGCAACCTCACTTTCACCTCAAGCGATGAAACAGTTTTAGTAGGGTTTTTTTTGTGGTGCCAGCGTGAACATGGACTAAACTGAAAAACTAGGAAAATAAACCTTTGCTCTTCCACTTGGAGTTGCAACTCGTCTTCTCTCATCCTGAAAGTAAAGAAAAGACACAAGTCTGTTACAGAATTAGAGACACATAAAAGCAAAACACAAACACTTCATGTCATGCAAAACTTACCCTTGCAACCTTGTCCTGTCAGAAATGTTAAGAAAACATCAATATTCATTTGAGTATTTGCATTCATTCTGTACAAACAACACATGTATATTTCCACTTATTCAGCTGACCAAAACCATGATACACAAATGAGCTAGATATACATGAAAATGAATATATGATATGTGACAAAGTAATAAATAATATACATAAAGATATTCTGTATTGTTACTGAGACAAAATCCCTCACTCACCTCTGTGATCTTAATCTGATGTAGCTCTTGTTCAGCTGCTGTGAGTGGTGCTGGGATAGAACTGGATGACACGTGTCGTAAGTAACCTTGGAAACATATGTCTTCCTGGAGAGGAAATTGATTATATAACAGAGTACACCTGTAGTCATATGGACTTGAGTAACCTGAGAAAGTTGGCGTGTGGTGCTTGAAAGGAACAGTTGTTCTGATAAACAGCACCAGGCACTTCGAAACATTCATGAGGAACAAGGTAAGTTGATTCCTTATGTTCATTGTTCTTCTCTTTATTAATATCAGATGAATACTGAATACTTCTAATGCTTCAAAAATAGAAGAAGGGCAGATATATTGTGAAGTCATAAAATAATGATGTTGTGAGATCTTTTGCACGTAGAATTAAAGGATTTAAACCAACTGAAACCGTTTTATCTTACGTACCTGTACTGTCCCAAACATTTCATCCTTAATGTGACCTCCACCAAACTCTTTCTTGACTGTGGCACGGGTGGCAGCATACATCATCTTCAGTCTCACCTACAGGGTGTAAAACGTGAATCACGAAGGTCAGTCAGTGGGGGGGAGAGTTCATTCGGGAAGGCTGAAAACCATATGTTTGAACATATGCATTAGATTTTACATACTGGTGATTGATCAGGTGACCAAGAGATGAATAACCATTCATAACCCTGAGCGTTATGTGAATCAAGGCGATATAGGATGTAGCAGGGCTCTAGAGAGTCCAGCAGTGGAAGCACAAACTGGTCATAATCCCTGTCCCAGCTCTGTGATGGCTCTATGTGCATCCCCAGAACCAGCTGCTCTAAAAAACAGAATACATCACTTATTACAGACCTAACACAACCCACTCCTGTCAGTAGACATTTTAGTCTGATATATGACCTCACTGAATTAACCTCTCATCACAAAACTATTGGAAAATATTTCTTTTCTTTTTTTTTTTTTAGTATGTAGAATGGACTCTTGGTACTGTACAACAAAGGTGGTATTTTGTGAAGCATTGGCACAAACCAGAAACCAATGATTCCTGTGTCAGGTACATGGTTCACTTTACATGTCTGTAAAAAGCAAAAGCAGGCAAAGCAAGCAAAATTGATCTTGCTTTACATAAAACATTTACTCACCGTTCCTTATGACTATCTTTATAAGCCTGACAGTTCCTCTTCTTGCCCTTGCAAGGAATTCCCTCAAATCTGATGATGCTGTGATGAGTGGAAAAAAGTGAGTTAATAAAAAAAAGTGGATTGGACATGGGAGATATAAGCTATAACTGATAGGGTATAAGGCATAATTGAGATCTAAGGTATAATTGATATGCAGTTATAGGTGCGGCATCACAAAACATGACAAGATCCCTGTTAGGTACAAAAGAACAAAATTTGGGACTTTTTTATGTTTACTGTAGGAGTGGAACTTCTACAAAAAAAAACCTTGAAAAAAAACTTCTTAAAAGGTCAAAGTTAATCTAATTTCATAAACTGGTGAGAAAAACTGGGTGACTTGCACTCTGAACAGACTGCTCCACTCCTTCACCCCCACCATAGCTACTGAAGTCATGGCCTCATTAATGATGTAGGTTTGGGTGAGATGGATGAGGAACTGTGCTTCCGCCCCTTAGCTCCAGTTACAAGCTCATGGAAGGCCAGATACCCGGCTCTGTAATGCGTTTGCCTCTATCACATAAAATGTTCTAGAACTGTAAAAATCCATTGTATATTGCACTTTCTTTGGAGGTGTGTGTGTGTGTGTGTGTGGGGGGGGGGGTGTCTCACCAAATACACAAAATTGAATTAAGGGTACGTCTAACAAGAACTGGAAATGTAAACGGATGCAAAAAGAACAAGTGCATTTACAATAAAATCCCACCCCCAAACTACATTCTCCTTATGTAAATTAAAACCATTTCCCTCAAAACAGCTGCTACGATAGAGCTTCTTAAAAACAATTCATATTAATTTAATTCATAATGCTGTACTTTCCTTGAACTGTATCTTGAATGAATAATGGTTATATAGTCGCGGTATAGGCTACAAATCCATGAATGTTTCTCAAAGAAAACATTTAGCGATACAACCTGCAATGTCACTATTATTTCAGTATGTACAAAGCCAAATTATTATAACTGTGACAAGCATTAAAGTTACTCACCATGTATACCTGTCTGGTGCGACATCACGGTAAACGGCTCCTACTCCTCGCTTCAGCCGCGGAGTCTCTTGGTTCCAGTGTTGTTCCCTCTTCAGAGAGACTTCAGTCAGCGCAAAGGGTATCAACACCTACACCCGACAGTTTAGTCCGACTCACTTCCGAATCTGTGACATCAACACTGCCACTAAACTAATGTGGGGGGAATCCTGGCGTTTGAAATTCAATCTGCTGAACAGAGGATGATGCGCAGCGTAATATTGCGCTTGTCAGTGGATATGCTGTGACAACCACGGCGACTGATCTAAAATTCTTTACGTGGTTATCAGTGGCCGCAGAGGTGCTGTAACGATTGTTAATATCTTGTCTCCAGTATACGAGCGTACGGATAAGTTAATGCTTTAATTTCTCTGTTTTTTAGCAGTCTCTCTGTTTTTCTGAACACTATAAGGCTTCCTTGACACATTATCACTCACACACATCGCGGACCCGATCTGTTCAGCTCGCCGCGGCAACTGTAAGCTCAAATTCCAACTACCTGTGGTCACTGACACGCGATACCACGCGTGAGGCTAAAGGCTGACCCCCACATCTTAGACGTTAGGAACTTACAAAGCTCAGGACAGTGACACTTCTAAGTACGCTTTAATAACTACTTGTAACAGGTTGATTTATGGAACGAATGTATAGAAAAGGTTATGATCCAACGTGTTGAAAGTCAGTTAACAGTGTGTTAATCATTATAGGCCATATGAAGTATTGGCAAGAGGAAAAAATATTATTAAAGCTGCGCGTCCTTTGTGAGATTTAGGCCTAATCCAGATAATTGAGGTAGGTGTGTGTGTGTGTGTGTGTGTGTGTGTGTGTGTGTGTGTGTGTGTGTTTGCGTGCATTGAAGGAGGGGAGTGGGACACTGAAAATATACCTGCGAGATTGCCAGCGATGTGTTTATACATAATTAACACTCCTGTGAGTACACTAACCCAGAGGGCATTCATTATTAAACAGAGCCCCCCACTTTGATACACTTATTTTACACATGCTCATTTGCAACCTCGCTTTTATAGGCCTACACACATGCGCGCACACGTAGACGTTCATTAATGACTCTTTTTCCTTCCTGTGTATGAAGGAATAGTTTAATCAAATTTTTCATAGGTGTCCGAACCTACTGGGATTCAGCGCGTTTGAAATAAGACACAGTCTTAGTGTAGGGAATGCAGTTTGCATCCGGAAGCATGTTTCATATTTATTTTCAATCATATTAATTTAAAATAAATATGAAACAAAATCGATGATATCACCACTATCAGTTTACATATGTTGGTTTAATCTGCTAATTTGTCAAACCATGATACTTGTCTGATATTTAAAATGCAAACTGTGCTGTACTATGAATATATTGTTTTGATATATGCGTTGACATTTAGCATAAATAAACTTTAAAAATCACAACCATACACACATGAATAGTGGGAAGAAAATGCAGCTTTTATTTTGAAAGCTCGACAGCCATTTTAGATACTGTTAAAATGTTCACGCTGCTGGGAACATCCACTCTGACTTAAGTGCTAGTAATTCTGTATATCTCTCTTCTGTGACCTCGTATTGTAGCAGTGATTCATGAGGTAAATTATTCCAAGAATTATTAAACAATGAGTAAGTTTAGGTTTTCATGTGCGTTGTTAAGTCGACATTTGAATTATCGTTGTCTTTCCCACTGCGATGTGGAGAGAACGCGCATCATTTGTAATGTGTTGCCAAGTTTATGTACCCCTTTTACAAGAGAGCATGCCACGATTTCACAAAAAGAGGACGGTGGCTCTTCGACAGTTAGTAAAAGGGGTTTGAGAGCAGTAGATCTCGCTAAGAAGCTTCGATATGAGAAAGAAAAACAAACGGATGCTCAGGTATATCAGAAACTGAATCACTTTATTAGTCGCTTTATGCCTGTTCCTCTCGTAAATGCGTCCCCCATCGTCATGTTTTCCTTTGCCTTAGGTTCCGGTGTCTCCGTTGCAGAGGAGGGTCTCTGAGCTAAGACGGTTCAGCAAACAGTTGCAGTCTGTGCACCCGAATGTATTGGCTAAGGCACTTTACAGGGGTTTGGTCTTCCAAAACCAAAACCTTGTTGTCATAAACAAGCCATATGGAGTACCTGTGTACGGTAAGTAGCCTATCACGTGCTTCACAATAGCCAGATGAGTTATTCCCTTGTGCGTACATTGATAAAGGGAATTTACAACGAGTCTCCCTGTCCTTGACTGAATTCACATGTAAGAAATGTGTTTTATGAGATATCACCGTGCTTGGTCTTGTACAGACAGTAAAATCACCAGCTTCTTTCACCAACAGATGCACCAGGGATCAGAAACAGCATTGTAGGAGTTATGCCAGTGTTGGCTAAAATTGTAGCTGGTATGAGGACAGGGTCTCAGCTTCATGTCTGTCATGCCTTGGATAAAGAGACCACAGGCATTCTGCTTCTGGCAAGATCAGAGGAAATAGCTGACAATGTACAGAGGCTCTTCAAAGCTCATCAGGTGGAAAGGAAATACTGGTACGTTAATGACGTTATATGCCAACATGTAACCCCGGTTTTACAAACACCCCTGTGCGTGGGAGCATGGTTATCCTTTTCTGCTTTTCATTTCCAGGGCGGTTACTGTGGGTGTGCCTGTGCCCTCTGAGGGAGTGATTGATATCCCCATCATAGAGAGAGAAGTTGTTGGTCCCCAGCCACACTTTAAGGTGATTCAGGTTCTTAGAATTAGGGAAGGAGATCAGCCTTGCAAGATAGGACACTATTAATAGAATTTATCAGCAAACGAGCTGCACACATACACTCGCGCCATGTTCTGTTGTACTCCAGTGTACCAAACTAGCTTGACGTGGAGTCAGTGTGTCACATAGGTGAATGCTGATTTTGTATGTAACTGGGGTTAAATAGAGTAATGTCAGGTTTGGAGCCTTTGACAAACTGATTCTTTGCCTTAGGCCCTCATGGTGACTTCCCATCACATTTTCTATGAATACGTAAAGAGTTCAGATTACCCAATTATTGTTATGTTATGTGCCTTGATAACTTAGTGTACATGATATATCATCCAGTCTTGTTCTGTTCATCCACACAGATGGGCTTAAGTCCAGCGTTCAAGGTCAGTGGTGAAGGTGATGACGTAATCCGGGTCCGATCCCATCGGCAGGCTCAGGCTGCAGTGACCCAGTACCGTGTTCTGGACAGCAGCGGTAGCTGTAGTCTTGTTGAACTCCAGCTTGTCACAGGTGCTGACTCAGTTTTTGCCATGGCATGTAGACTTTGTGTGACTTTTATTATTGAAGAATTCAATCTTGTCCAGTGTTAATTTGTAATGGTCTTTTAGCTTACTTGCATGCAAATTAAATAGACATAATTTCTCTGACTTCAATAAGATAAATTCTGGTGCCACATATTGACCTAAGTTTTACTGTCAAGGTGTCTTGAAATACTGCTAAAATTTATTTTCTGAGTTTCCTCCTTATTTACATCATAAGAGAAGGATGAATGAAAAATGAATAATAGACTAAATGCATTGACCATGGCAAAACAGTAGCCTGTGAGAGAGAGAGAAGTTAAAGCAAGTTAATATACTCATGATATTTATGAAGAATTATTAAAGTTACTTCTCTAGTTAGTAGTTTCTTCTCATTGCCTGTGTTTCTTCAGGAATAAAACATCAGTTGCGGGTCCACATGGCACACGCCTTGGGCTGCCCCATTCTTGGGGACCATAAATATGCCCATTGGACCAAGTTGGCACCTCAGGTAAGTTCACCGAATTGTAGTTGGACTGAGCGCTATGCGGTTGGATAACTGATGTACAGTTACTGCATGTGGTCAAAATAGCAACAGATATGTATGTTCAGACACATGGTCTGGGGGGTGTGATTGAAAAGATTTCAGATTCTTAGATACTGTTGTGATATATTGTCTATAGAAATTGCCAGAAGGTGTGCTTGGGAGACTGGGTCTGGAGCAGAGCAAAGCACGATATGTTCCTCTACACCTTCACGCAAGACAGTTAACCGTGCCGGGGTTCAAAGGTCAACCTGAAATTACAGTATCTTGCCCGCTGCCGAAATTCTTCACCACATCTCTGCACAGACTGAAAATCTCCTTGCCAGACAAATCATGAGATTGACATCTTTTCACACCTCACCCTCCTATGTCAGGGAAAACGTCAGATGTCTTCTGTCCTGGAAGACTATGAGAAGTGGTAATGGAACAAGCAATAGGCTACACTAATGCTACAGATTTCATATTAGAAGTAGCACTGGGCATGCAGTTTTGTTTATCAAATTGGCAAGGTATTGCTCCATGTTTTTTTCCTCATTTGGATGAAACACAAAAACGCCCAGTGTAACAGGCCTAACTGTCTTGTAGATTAAAAAAAAAAGTTTGTTTTTTTAAAGGATGAGTCTTCCATGGCGCCTTAAGAGGATATCCTGTAATTTGTATAATGCTTTCCACCCCCCCCCCCCACCCAAAAAAAAAGTTGTCCCCAGTTGTTTAATGACAACACAAGCAAAGAATTAGGAGAGCATCATCCCACATTAGTGATACTGTTGGAATGCAGATTCTGGTCAATTTCTCTGTCTTTGGTGAGGAAAGGTGCAATTCTCTAGTCAAAAACAGTATTTTAGTATGCAATGTAATTCTTACAACTGACAGCTGAGTTTGGTGATACGTTCTATAAATGCTTTTTGCAGTTCTGTAATATGTATTTGTTGTATAATATGTGTAATTTTTATATTGTGTGCTCAGTGTCTATTAAACCTAACAAAAATGTGTGTGTTCCAGTGAACACGTGTTTCACATTATATAAAATGGTGTGTGCTTTGTGTGTGAGCATTAGTTACATGCTGGTACTCTAGATGTCAACAGTACATGTTACAGAGGCAATTTATTGGCTAATGCTTTGTTAAAGCACAAAATCTCCTAATAATGCTTATTTAAATGCTATCAACATAGGTCACTTTATGACACTTAGCTTCCATGCAGCACTGATCTGCTGACATGATTAAGCCTTTTCCATTCTCTAATTTCCTCTTCCATATAAACGTACATGAAAATCGTCACCAAATTAGAGAATGAAGAGACACAAACAACATTATATACAGGGAACTGACTGTACAAAAAGGCATGTTTGAAAACACAAGCTCTTCAACTTCCAGCACCACTATAATATCAATTCAGATACAGATATCGTAGATGCATATATAAAAATAAAAACAAATGGGAACCAAAAAGTCTTTCCATGTACAGTACACTTCATGAACATGGACTGTGCACCTATCCTGTTTAAAGGTTTAGGGCAGAGTGTGTATTTGTGTATGAGGATACAGAAACGTGGTATGTGGGTGCGTCCAGGGATGGGCCTCAGATGTTTTACATATTCTGACCCAAAAATGTTTTAATGAGATTGTCAGATGTTTTACATATTCTGACCCGAAAATGTTTTAATGAGATTGTTGCAGCCAATAAAAGGAGTTGGTAAAGGATTCTAAAATCATGTTATTGACAGGAGGGGGAAACATTGTTGGTGCATAGATACATGGATAACAGAGCAACAGCGAGAGACAGAGAGAGAGGAAAAAAAAAAGTCACAAACTTTGAGATTGAGCTCATACACTCCAGGTCTCGTTTTATATGTCTTTATATATATATATATATATCTATATCTATATATATCTATATATATATATATATATATATATATATATATGTATATAAAAACGCCTGTGAGAACAGCTCCAATGGGAAAAACACTGCAAGTCTCTCCCCCCATATCATAAATGAGTATGAGGAGAGAGTAGAGGCCACTTGATTTTCTTTCCTTGGAGTTTGTAAGCAAGACACGATGAACATGAAAACGACTGACAGAGTGTCCCCGTGCACAGCGAACCGCCTCCCATCAGTTTACGTTTCCCTGTGCAACGGCGATGGCTTCCTGTATTTCCCGAACCATGAGGATACGCGTAAGCATGTGCTCCAGCTGCTGGGTTGAAATTGGCTGTGTGGAGTACCATATGGGACTGTTTGGTGCAACCACAGGCTCTGGCGTCAGGTAGTACGTGTCGTTACGTCCCTTGGCTGTCTGTGGGCTGAGCAGAGAGGAATACGAATTCAAACCGCTTGTCTCGAAGACATTCTCCTTTAAACAACTGGAAGTTCTCTCTGCTGGAACACTGCCAGCTAATACTGGTTCCGTAGCAAAACTGTAGTTTTTCCTGGTAAATACTTTTACGTTGCACCTTAAACGTGCTGAATCTGGATCGGTGAGAATAGCTACTTACCATTTAAAGAGGTAAAAGTCATAGAGTTTGATGGGACAGCGCAATGGATTCTCAGGGTCCTCAGCCTGTTCTGCATACATGTCATCTGTTACTAAAACAACGACACAATACAGAAACAACTCAGCGTGTGTCTTTCAGTCGTGATGAGACAGTGTATACATATTAAGCTGAAGCCATGAGAGATGACCTTATATGGCTACACACAGCGCATTATAATTTACACTACACATAAGGCTTGTGAACCAATGGACACTTCAACGTGTTTATTAAAGATGAGGATACCACCATGTGTGAATTGTGCAGCTCTTTTTAAGGGGTTTTACACATCTTCTGACCTTTCTGTCCAATGTGGTGTGGCCCAACACCCTTCAGGTATCGGATGCTGGTGCTCTTGTCCTTGGGATTTGATGGGTTTTTCTTGGTGTGTCTGAGGACCTTAGAGAATGCCACTTTCATGTGTTGCTCCACTGTGGTGAGGTGGAAATACCTATGGATGAGACAGCCTTTATAGCATTCATTTTACGCCAAAGCGCTCACTGCTATCAACTACACAATGTGTGCAGAAAGAGTAAGAAAGTGAGAAAGAGAATCTCACTTTGTATTGAAGAACATCAGCGTGGTAAGAAGAGTAGACGGGGAATGGGCACCCAGCTGTTTACACTCCCACAGCATCTCCTCTGTCACATGACTGGGTATGATGTAACCTGAGTGAAGAAAGAGAATAAACTTGCAAATATTGGCAAACCGATTTATACCAACGACCAACACAAGTTCAAACACAGATAAGCGCCTTTACCAAGAGGGTGTACAGTTGGCCTCCACTCCTCTAGCACTCTGTGTAGCCACTGGGAGAAGCGCTCATAGTAAGGGTCCGAAAAAATATCATCCACCCTCCCGTTTTCAAACATGTACTGTAGACACAGGGACAAAAATCAGTGTTTAAAGTTAATGTTCTCAGGCGCCTGTGAAATGGAGCTCCGGAGAGACTGTGTGCGGCTTACTTTTTGTATACAGAGGAAGATGTAGTAGAGAGCGTCGGGCTCAAACTGTTCCCCTTCAAGCCCACGGGCCTCTTGGGTCATGAGGGCCAGAGCGACGTTAAGCTCAGCCACAGAACTCGACACCAAGTCCTCCTGGAAACGCAGGGGCTGTCGACCTGCGCGGAAAAAAGCGCGGCACAGAAGGTTACAGGTAAATCATTTCCTACCAACAGAGTATAATTACATCTACTCATCAGACACATGATTATAAGTTATAACGTCAACAAAATTTATTTTGGAGGATTTGAGTATTTTTTTTTTTTGAGAGTTCTGTCAACTGACTACAATTCTCATTTAACAGTTTCAGATTTATTCTGATTGAACGAGGCATCTGCGAATGAAACTGAAGTCAGTGCAGATACATCAGACGTGAGAAAAGAAAAACAAAGAATCGTCAAGCCTATACTCACGTCCGATGGGTGCTAGTGTTTTCTGTTCGTTTTTGTCCATCTCTGCATTTTTGCGTTGTGCCCAGAGCCGCCACACCTCCAGCCCTTCCTCTGGTTTTAGAGAAGTGGGGAGCAGCAGCTCTGCAGCCGGCTCCGCCTGACCCTCTCCCTCAGCCTGAGCCTGAGAGAAGTCATACAGCTGTGGTGAATATCAATAATCTTTCAGCTCAACAAGGCAGTACAGGGTTTGACCTTTTGATAAATGACACTGATTGCCAATCTGAATAAGTCTGCGGACACAGATATTTAACGGCAGTCTGACAACTGCTGTTTACTAATGTCTACACTCACTGAAACTCTAATATTGCAACACATATAAGGACAGTATTTTGAAATGCTCATTTCTGCACTGTCTTAAAACTTCACTATCATCAGCAGTTTCGAGAGCAGATTGAGCGTACCGTACCATCTCATGGCTGACCTGTAGGTGGAGCTGTTGCTCCTGTCCGTCACCCTCCTGCCCATGCTGCTGTTGCTGAGGGTCCCAGATATGCAGAGCTTGAGTGGTTCCGGAGTACGTTCCTCCCACTGTCTGCACTGCCACGGGGATGTGAATGTTCCCATTCATGAACTGCGCGGGGAAAAGCGTCTGCACTACCTCCTCCTGAGTGCCCACCCCTGCCGTGGCTGCGGATACAGGGACCGCCACTGCTCCTGCGGGCGGGGAGGAACCAGTGCCCATCTTGTCTTTGTCTTTGTCGTGGGTGGCGGGAGAAGCCTGAACCTGCACGGTGCTGTAGGCTTCCTGAGGGATGGCGATGTGGGCCACGCCCTGTTGCTGAGGGGCGGAGTAAACAGGGATGGTCCAGGTCTCGCCGGCAGGTCCTGTGATGGTGCCTGTGGCACTGTAGAGATGGGTGCTGTCCACGGTGAGCAGGTCAGGTCTAAGGGACAGATAGCCCTGCTGCTGGCCCTGAGGGATGGCCAACACGGTAGCCAGCTGTTGGCCTTGAGGCAGAGAGTAGGACACAGCGATAGGTACATCCACCTTGCGCTTTTTGGCAGGCTGCAGAACAGCAGGAGAAGCTCCTGGCCTCCTCTCTGCCTCTCTTGGGGAGCCTTGCTGCTGGGGAGGAGAGAGAGCCTCCACTGTCTGTATCTGAATCTGCTGTCCTCCTGCTACAGCAGCCACCAACTGGGCCTGGATCTAAGTGAGGGACAGGCATAATTTACCCACATATTACAAGATAAAAGATGTAGGGTTCTTGTGTGGAATTCGGTAGAATGACGTGCATTGTTTATCATCACAACACAAATAAATGTAAACATCTGGGTGTATAGACATAAACATGTATGTGTATGCAAATCTGTAAAGGGCATTGGTTTCTGAATTGTACCTGCTGGTGCTGTTCCTCAGTGAGCTCTCCTTGCTGGACTAACTGTGTTGCAGTGGTCACTCCCTGGAGCTGCTGCTGATGTGATGGGGATGACACTTGGAGTACCTGACCCACTGTCTGCCCTTGTTCCCCCTGGATCTGCACCTGCACAGACAGGAGGTATAAGCATGAAAGGGAGACTAGCTGCAAGGCATTAACATAAGAGCGGCCAGGGTTAGTAAGGTTGAATAGTGGAAAAAAAAGCCTTGCGCACAGAAGGCTTGACATTTAGCTACAGATTGGAGGAGAAACTAACCTGAACTTGAATCTGTTGCTCAGATGCCTGGTGCACAGCTGCTGCCAGTTGTGGTGAGATTTGCGCAGACGTCACCTGCACCTACACAAACCACAGAGCACAAATGGCATACTGGCATACAAAGAAGCAGGCCTAGATATCCTGACTGACCAGTTCAGTCAATCCATGTGTATACAGACTCAAAGAGGGCACAGGGCTATATGTAAAGGGTTTTTGTTGAACAGGATTTATGGATTCCATACCTGTATTTTCTCAGGTGGTTATATTGTAAAGTCTGTTCTTACAGCACAAACTGTGTCAACCTGTTCTAGATCATGAAAACAATACCCCAAGATCACTGATCCTAAAGGCCACAAACAGGATGTTTCCTTACCGGACAGGCCAGTTCCAGTAATGAGCCTGCCACCTCTGTGCTGTCTGTGTAGATGCAGTTGCCACCTTGTTGGTAGACCATGGTTGTGGTGGTATTGCTGGTCTGCTGGCTGAATTCCTGCAGCACCTCTGGGCCTTTGGTGGCCAGAGACTCCAGGAACTCCTTCATGCGGTGCTGAGGTACAGAGCGTGCCTTCTGCCGCACATACTCATCAAACGAGACTGTACTGCCTTCTATCGGCTCATTCATGGCACGTCAGTCCACCCTGTGCTGGGGCCTGGTGAGAGAGAACAGGTCAAGATAAAAGAAAATGTCACAGGGTTAAACAGCATCCCACACTGTTTCCTATCGATGCAACGATGAGAGAAAGCAAAGGTCAAACAAAAAAACTAAAGGAGAAGATTAACTCATCATTTCATGTTGATGTTTGCATAATCAGAGGAACACACAGATCAGTTTTGTCACATATGCTTCAGAGAGCTTCTTTTTTCCATACTAAATGAGAGAGTAGAGGACGTCCTGTCTGTGAGGGATTAAAGTAACAATGTGTTATACTTTCTTTTCTGGTGTATAAAAATTCATATTCTACTGCTGAAAGCAGAGCCAAAACTTTTGTACCAGCTCTAACCATTTTAAGCAAAGAACAAGTTTTCTGCAGTTAAACTGAGCGCACACAAATCATTAGAAAAACATGTTGGTATATGCACAAATTTGAATTTCGGCCCGTGACAATATGCAGCTAAAGGAGGGCGATTGTAGTGAATCGTAAACAGGGAAATTAGCGTATTAGACAACAGCCATTCAAAATCTGCTCTTTCAAATTCAAAGGCAACTGCATACAGATCGTGAGCAGCGGACCTGCACCATTAGAGCACAACAGCTGGACGGACATTGTGAGAACCACAACCACCTTTATAACAATACACCAGGAAGCGGCAGATGCATCTTTCTACCCAATTTGTCTAGTAGTGCAGAATAGACACACCTTTGTGCAATTTCTCATGTGTGGATAGTCAGCTGTGTGTGGCCAGTGCTTACATTAAAAGTATTGTTTCATCAGCCTTGCTGTACTTTGAACCACTACAGCCGCATTCATTGGCACCTAATGGCTTGGACTCTATGATTATAGGTTTGGTGTTCTCTATGCCACACCAAAGCCATCACATCATATAAAATGGACCATGTGAAAATATGACAGAATCAATGACAGACTACACTAGCTCTAGCAATGCTTGGCAGAACGAACGGCGACAATCATTCCACCTATGCCTCCAGCAAATTGGCATCAGCTAGCTAGCTAACGTTAGCTGCCGAGATAATGGTAACGGCTCACGGAAAATGGATCAGGCTGACCAGTGGTTACGATTCAGATTGGACTCAATGGAAACGGTTTTAATGCCTTATATTGTAATATATTGTGTTAAATTATTTTAACTGTTAGATATAATGACACAGTGGGCTCATTTAGCCAAGAGCCTTCCTAAAGCACTATCGCTACCTAGCTAAAGAGCTAGCTAGCTAAAATGAACTAGCGACGCATCTCTCCATGCTACCTTAAATAAAACCAAAACCAATTTCCGCCAAAACACGCCGTTCAAAAATAAAACCCCCACCAAAGCCCAAGTAAATTCTCACTGTACACATGTAATCTGTATGTAAGGCAAGATATATTCATCATATCTTTGGCCGAGCAGTCAAATTTCACCATTTAGACTGCACCAAACAATACCAAAATGTCATGACGTTGGCTTATTGAATTTCTGACCACGGATATCATTTTTTATGTGAACCTCCATTACAAAACCCCATAGTTTCACATGAGCAGGTAATGGAATTTCCTACCGTGTTGAAAAATGAAAAAACGCACTTCTCAAACGTCTCGGTTGAAAAGAATAGGACTGTTTTAAACAAATTACAGAGCGATATAGCTGACGGAAGTAGGCCCTGTATGACAGTGTGAGTCCCCGGACTGTCCTATTTCGTGAATACCGCTTCAGTGACGGTGGAGAAGGAATCGGAGCTCCCCCTTCAGGCTACGCTTCTTCAACATACACATTTCCAAATACGTGAACGCGATTCCAAGCCTGCAAGTACACTTTTGTGATAGTCGGGAACGCGCATTGCGTGTCCTACTGAATGAGCGCACCACTCCCAAGGTAAACATTTTTATTTTGATATGGTCCATTAGACAGGTCAATGATTATAACTGTCCATTTCAAATACACTGACAAAAGATCATATAGCTATAGCTCCTGAGTAATGTTTAGTGACACAGTGAACGCAAAGGGCTTAATATATTTCCATGAATATAATAACAGGGCACTGTGAGAATTCAGAGCATGAAAGAAAATCCTGAGAGAAGGACGACTGGACGGTTTTCTTGCTCTTCTTGCTTGTATATTTTATTTGTGTTCCTAGTAACATTGTGAGTTAACTTGTTACCTTTTGACACACTGATATTTCACAGAGGTATTTGAAACACAACTTTACCGTAGATAGTTAAATTCTTACCTTCACGAGCATCACACATTGGAAGACACAACGAGAATCAAGCAGAATGTAACATTAGGGATGTCTGTTTTTTGAGCAATTATTATTATTATTAGTAGTAGTGGTGGTAGTAGTAGTAGTAGTAGTAGTGTTGTAGTTCTTGTTGTTGTTGTTCTTCTTCTTCCTCTTCATGTTCTTGTTCTTACTGTTGTTTATTTTTGTCTCCTAACTATTGAACAATGTGCCAATTTTCGACCTCTTACACAAAATCATGGTATATGTGTGTGTATATATCTAATATCTAAGATTTATTTGTAAATATGTATATACATATATTTATACAAATGAACCTTACACATGGCTGTTACATCTTGCATAAGAGCCAAAAATCAATCGGTAAATAATTATCCCGCGTGCTTCTGTCAAACGGGCAACATCAGAGCTATCTGAGCAAACTAAATTTTGAGAGTGTATGTGCCTTTAATGGGACTTTATTTGTTCCAGTCCGCCTTAAAGAGCCAGGCATGTTTCTGTGAGGGCCTCCCCCTGCTAGCCCTGCAAAATGCTGCCTTAGTGTGCTCTTAAGGTGGACCGGTCGAGATACTTGACGCATATTCACACCAACTAAGCAACGAGGGCTCGGAATGAGTTAATTCCCACGCTCTCCCCCTTAACCCTAGAATGACCCCCCTTCAGGATTTTTCGGACTGACAGTCCCATAGCTATTTTTCAGAGAGTTTTTTTTGTAGAGTATACAATTATCACACTCCACCATTGCAGTCTCTACTTACATGTTGTACTACTAGCAACATACACAGAGTCTATAACTACATGATATCACATTTTAACAGGAAGCCCTCATTAGAAAACTAATTTATTGGTTATAACATATGTTCTTTTCAAGTCTCTACGACAGCTGTACAGCTACTATGATGACTTGTTCTTCTTACACCTGTGTATGTTTTTGTGTGCATGTAAGAGAGAGAGGGAGGGAGAGAGAGAGAGAGAGATAGAGAGACAGAGAGTTGGGGAAAGATACTCCTGACAAACAAGATCTGGGTAAATCCATCAGGTGAACTCAGAGTCTTGATTAAACACCATCACACCTAAGCCACAGCTGGCACAGTAACAGCATGTGTAAGTCAGTTGAAACAAAGAGGGTGTGTGCATATATCACCTAAATATAAGAGACTTTCAGGGATTAACACACTCAAATGATCTTTTCAAATTTACATTTGCCTAACACTGAATAGGCTATGTATGTATCAGTGGGTCCAGTTGTCTGTGTTGGGTTCTGAATTGTTCTGAAAAGTTTCTGTGTTGTGTGATAGTATCTACTTTGCTGTGTCATCTTTTGTGAAGGTAAATCCTGAACTGCTTGCTTGATGCTTGGCTAATGATCTTAATGCAATCCCTTAGTCTGATGAGATTAGTTAGGACAGCTGTGAAGAGATAAGAACAAGCAAAGGGAATAATAAGGGGAAGATAAATAAGAGAAAACATTCCTCAACAATAAACGGAATATCACACTGGCTGCATAGAGTGCCTAGTTTAGAGCAAGACTACACTTCCTAATCATCATCAGATGACCAATATTGCTCTTAGTGGGTGCTGATGATAAAACCACTATCAGGTAATGTAGGCTACCTTCCAGATGGTACAAAGATTACCACCAACGTCAGCTGGAAACTATGGGCTTCACCTGAAGAATTCCACTGAACTCAGAAAGAAAACAGAAACTGCACATGGACGCACTGCTTGACGACCGTGGTCATATCCACAGAATTCACTTCAAACTGACTGTATGAAGCTGCAATCTTCCAGATTTCATGTGAGTTTTTGATGGTCGGAATGATTCAGTTTAGATAGCAGATTATTTAGTTTTTGGCAGGACACCACCTCATACACCAATTGGATAGCAAACCTACTCTCGACACTGTGGTACGCAGGCAAACTATAGTAATCTATTTGTAAGAAATTATGGTACAGATCAATATTTAGAGGATGATGAACTTTTCAAAATGTCAAACTATAGATGTTTTGTGCTGATGTACATTTTGTACTTTGTTTTGTCTGACAATAAGTCTGCTATTAAGTCATAGCAAAAATTTTAATGTATTTTACTATTGCTTTCCTGTTCCACATACATGCTCCTGTTTTTAATTCAGAAACTTGTACTAGATTTGTGAAATTACTGATTCACAATAGTCACAAAATCACAAGCAAGAGTTCTTAGGCTTGTCAAAATTATTCTAATTTCTTGCTAAATTCCATTCAACAGATTCTGGGGTCTTCAGTGTAAAACACAATGGCTTGGCGCCTCTGTCTTTTCTTCACTCTGTTCTTTTCCTGGTGCTCAGCTGGTGCAGTTGTTAGCCTGTTGAGCAGTTCTGATGAGAGTCAACCCTTACATTCCCACAGTCCCACCTCTGAAGCTGATGAGATTCAACAAACTGCGTTACCATTTATCTCCACTGATTTTACAGAGGAAAGAGATAGCAGGTTCTCTCAAGATTTGTTAGTACCAGTTCTGTCCAATTCAGTGAGAGGTGATGGCTCTGGTGATGGAAGTGGGTTAAGTATAGAGGAAATACATGGGACAGCGCCCTCTCTTGGCATACTGGAGAGAAATGGGTTTGTCTTAAATGCAACAGAGACAAAAGAGAGTGGAGAATTTTTGTCTCGTCATCCACTTTCTCTACCAGGGAGAGTCACCCACCAGCAAGAGGGTGCTATCCGTCCAGATGTGAATGGGTTACAAAACTCTCAGAATGTTGCAACTGCATATGATAGCATCAGAAATAATCAGAGTTTGACTGCAGCCAGTGAGGCTCATCAAAGAAAAGAGATAGCGGTAGATTCAACGCTAAATACTACGGAATCACAAAAAACATTTTCTAGTGATAGTTTAGACTATGTTGCTATGTCAAATACTGAGGAGAATATCTCTAAGGCTCTAAAAACTGTTCAAAAGACCTCAGGGGATAATTGGCATAGACAGAATGAAAGCTCTTTCTCTAGTCTTGAGGTTACTGTGAGTACTGTTATGACCACTGAAGAGGTGCAAGAGTTAACAGAAGCTGTGTCTGTGCAGACAAAACCACCCCATGCAGGTAAGTTAATTATTTAACGTTGATTAACATGCCTGTACTACTTTAGTGGAAAACCAATTAACAATCTGTCTGTGCTGTAGGTGATGAACCTGTTCATCTTACTGATGTACAAACACATCTGTTATCATCCCGCAACAACCCAAAGGAAGAAACAATGGAAGAGGGTAATTATGGATTTTTTAAAATTTGGATGATACAGTATACCTCTCCTCCATTTTTGGACTTTTAAAAACATTTTTATATACCTTTCTTCTGCAAACATTAGATAAAAAAATCTCACCCACTTTTTTTTTTCCTTTGTCGCAGGCAGTGACAAATGGTTGCACTTTGGAAGTGTGTTTGGACCTGTTATGGAAAAAAGCCTGCCTGGTCCTGAAGAGCCATGTGCATTAGGTTTAAGCCCCTGTGCTACATCCACAAACCCCAACGGTACCTTGATCCTGTGGGATGATCTTAGCCGAACTCTCGCCTTTGCTTGGGAGCTGCATGTGTTTGGCTCAGCAGCTCTCTTCCTGTTACTGGTGGTTGGGGCTGTTTGGGGAGTGATCAGTGGAAGTAATTTACTCCACCCCCTTTGTGAGGCCCTTACTTTAACTAATATCCTGTTATTGCTGGCTGGTTTGCTCAGAGCTGCTCATTTCTTTGTTGACCCATACGGTACACGTCACATCCTAAAACGCCCTGCCCTCACTGCCCTATGTAATCTTCCCATCGCTCTGTTACTGTGGACCCAGTCTGTGCTGGCACTGTTTACTCTCCCAGGGGAGAGACTGAATCTCTTACCTACCATACTGCAGCGCCCCCCTATTGCTGGTGGGCTGGCAGCAATGCATTGCACTTCCCTTTTTGTGGCTGATCTTCTCTCCCAGTCTCTGTCTCCAGCATTACCCTTGATGCTACAAACACTTTCCGTATGCTGGGGCCTTCCTTTGTGCCTGGGAATCCTCTTCCAAACTCTTACTCCACAGTCTTCCTCAATCAGAACAGCCATCCCATGCAGGGGTGCATCTAGGTGGGTTGAGAAGCGTGCCAAGAGTGTTTTAGCTGTGTGTGCCTTTCTGGGGGTGGTTTGTTGTGGCTTTCAAATACATACAATGCTCTGGCTCTATGGGCTACTTGGGGACTGGCGTCGCTTTAGCTGGGGTTGGTGGCTCAGTCAGTTCTGGGCTCGACTGCTTGAGCTGGCTTGGGGCTTCTCGTTACTTTTGTTGGGTTCAGCAATGTTCTGGATGCCTAATGGAAGTACCAGAAGAGGAGGTCAAAACCAGAGCGGACCTGAGGGTATTAAAAAGGGGAAGCTAACATCATGCTGGGACAGACTACTGCTGAATGTCCCAATGGGACCATGGCAACAGTCAGGAAGAAATTTGGCTGAGCTGATGCCCAATAACTGGGCAGCACACCAGAGGTCCAGAACCAACATCGTAAGCTCAGTCACAGATAGCTCAAAAGACATCAGCTCCAGCAAAGGTTGCAACTTCAAAGACACCAACATCGGTAGCAGGACCGCTAACAACAGCAACAACCATGACTCTCATGCCGTCCCAATGTCAACTTATGCCCTGGAATGGGGGGAAAGGGAGTGTATCCTCTCACTCATTGAAATTGACCTGTGCCCTCCTCCACCCATTAACTTTAACCGAAACATCAACTGTGCTCTCCACAAAGGTGATGCGTTAGGAGTGGGGAGTGTATTCATCCCACCCCCCCTGTCTTGGTCTCAGAGTGGAGGGACAGCTGAAGTACCGGGAGGTGACCCAGGTACACCCACTCACTTAGCGTATAGGTGGGCTCTTGATACTGAGTCAAGCACTGTCCCTCCTCACCTCTTCGGAACACTTGTGCAGCAAACAGAGTCCTTGGAAACTGTCTCCTGGGCACAACAACTATCTCCACAAAACCAAGAAATCGAAGGGGTAAGACCAGTGTGGGAAAGAAACTCAGCAATTCCAAAGGTCAATCAGGATGATGACTGGAGCAGTGTTGCCAGTGGAGATGATGTCACCAACTTCTAAGTGTGACTTTTTGATTCTGTTAGTAAGTTGAGTTACATTAACAACAAACCATTTACAATGAGCCTGATATTGTAACATTAAAACATACATGTTTTAAATATACAGGATTCAGAGATAAGTGACCATGCAGTGAAACAGACATGAGCATATTGTATAAACTTAGATATTGTATTGGGAATATTTATTTTGCCCTGTCTTTTTTCTCTCTCTCTCTCTCTTTTTTTTTTGTTGCATTTTTTCTATTGTGTGTATATATGTAAAAAAAATTAAATAACTAAAAATGAGCAACTCAACAAATTAACAACAGTGACATTATTTCCTAATTATTTGGGCACAGTACAAAATTTTCTCACATACCTTGCCAGAAATATCAGTTAAAATATTTCGGCAAATCAATCAGTTTTTAATGTTTCATACAACAAGGAAAAAAAAGTTTGTGACCTCATTCTAAAAACCCAGGATGAACCCATTTTGCTCAAGCAACTTCCTCCAGTACATAAGCACAGTGTGTTTTTGTACCAACCCTGGTCCTGGACATTCAAATACTCAAAAGGGTCTTGAAAAGCTAAACCAGATGTGCTACATGAGACTAGAAGTGACGACATACACGCACTGTAGCAGGAGGATAACCCCTCGGGTAACCCACTCCTATGTGAATTTGCAGTGTCATTAAACGTGGAGGAGAAAAAGATCAACTGAGATCAGTACATTCCTCGTTTGAAATACTTAAGTGATTTCACTAGAGCTGGAGCCTCGGTGCAAATCAGCAGCACCATGTTCATTAAGAAAAGCTGAGGAGAATTTTGGCTCATTTATTATCACCAGTTTTATTGGCTATGTCAAATGTACACGATGACGCGACGAAACTTAATTTATATAAACCGCCAGACATTGTTTTTAGTGCTACGTTTCTGAATTTGCATGTAAAACAAAAACTTGTAATGTTGTGGAAAAAGCATTTCTTGTTTACTATTATGGTATTTATACTGACATCATATTACCAAGGAGCTGATACTCATGAGTACTCGGGAGTATACTCAGATAAAATAGTTAGATTCGGGACCATCGTCATCGGCAACGGCGTCAATGCAGAGAAATTTAATTCTCATGTTCTAAACCAAACCCAAGACACCTCTGGTAGCGATATACAGTCTGGCTTGAAATCCACTGAAGGTGAGGTGTGTGTATGTGTTGTAGATACACTTGTAACGAGAGGTTAAATTCGTTACGCCAATAAAACTATCGTATATCATTCTCTTAAAGCTTGGTATAAATTTGCCGAAGCGAAACTGCAGCGCTTGAAGCCTTCTGTAGAATGCACTGAGGATGCAATGACCCTCCGGATTCAGGGAAGTCTAGCGCCGCACTTTTTAAGTGACAGAGGTGAATAACGAAAAATCTATTTGAGCAAAAGTTTGCTTTATTCAAATCCTAACAAAATGTCATTAAAGCAATTGTGGCTGGTGGCTGCTCAAACAAACTTAGGGAACCGCTAACTGAGTTTTTGCTTTAGACTTAGACATACCAGTGTCCATGGACGACAGATCTGCTCGTTGTGGCGTTTTCATGAATCGGGCACGTAGAGATCTCGTTTTGGTGGCGCCATACCAAGGCTGTCTTGTAACTCGGCAGGTATGTTTCTGATGCTTGGCCATTGAGGATCCGATTCAGCTCTGCATTCCGTTCAACTATTCAGTGTTTTTCCCGCCATATTTACTGGTTTTTAGACTAATATCTTTGCGCACCAGCTGCTTTGTAACTGCCCAGTATGTTGTAATATCCCCATCCAAGTGTTTAACCAGCCTAATATGACCATGTGCTTGATGACCTGTTACATGTTGTCCGGCCTCTGTCTTGCCAAATCTAGTTGCCGTGTTGGAACTGAGACGGGTGGAGGTTGATTGGGAACAAT
Source organism: Chanos chanos (assembly GCF_902362185.1). Taxonomy (NCBI): domain Eukaryota; kingdom Metazoa; phylum Chordata; class Actinopteri; order Gonorynchiformes; family Chanidae; genus Chanos; species Chanos chanos. The sequence goes on from NC_044500.1 coordinate 39,793,206, forward strand.
ATAATAACTGTCAGCATTCTCCTGCACTCACTGCTTTGTGATGGTCAGTGTGAACAGGTGGTGTTAGGCTGAGTTTCTTTTAAATTAAATGGTTCCATTCAACAGGGGGACCGCTATGTATTACCTTTTCATCTCTGGAAGGCACCAGTGAGGGCGTCCTGTCCCATTTCTCCTCTCCCAACGGTTACCTGTTTTCCCTCTGGAATGGTAATTCAGCTTGGAAGGGTATTGATGGATTCCTTCCTGAAAGGTAATATTTAGCTTTTCCTTTATTTGTATGGTTCCTTAGTTGTTGTTGTTATCAACTGCTCAAACATTGAAAATGGCTTAAAAGCATTTTTTTTTTCTGTGGACAACTTGTCTCAGATTTTGTTAAATGAAAGCTTTCTCTATGGGGCTTCTTGTAGTGACTGGTACATGGCATCCCCTCCAGTCAGCTTGCAGTCTATGTGGATTTACTTTGGAGACTTTTCCAGGTAGACTGGTCATCACTGCCCCATACAAAGGATCTTGCTGGCAAACAAAGGTTTGTATTGACTTGTTAGAAGCATTGCATTGATTTATGAATACTGCTAAGGGTCCCTTCCTTTTCCAGGATGCTGTGAAAATGCTCTCCATCCTTACAGCCAGCGGGGAGCTTACCCTTTCCTGCTCTTTACCACCACAAACACCTTCCACTTCTGTCCCGACAACCACAGCTAAACAACCTGCCCAGTATTATCAATTGTTTTGGCTCCATCCTCATTCTCTCAGTCATAAAAACCCTGTTACCCTGACAACTAATAGTCCTGCTGCTGTCTCTTCCATGGCCTCTACCACTTCCATCAGTCCCAAACAACCTGCCTATCCATATCAGATTGCTTGGCCTTATCCATATTCTCGCCTTCATAGCCACCTTATGAATCCTCCATCAATGCCTGCTACTCCCACCACTAGCACAGATTCAGCATCAGCCACCAGTAATCCAAAACAATCTGTGTATCCTCATCAAATTGCTTGGGTTCATCCTTATTCTCACCTTCATAGCCTCCTGGTGAACCCTCCATCCACTACTGCTACTCCCATCACCACCACAACTTCAACATCAACCATAGATAATCCTAAACAACCTGCATATCCTTATCGGATTGCTCGGCTCCGTCCTTATTCTCTCCCTCATAACTACCCTGTGAACCCTACTTCCACTACTCTGGCTTCTGTGACCTCAACCCCAGGTAATCCCAAGAGGCCTCCATATCCTGATCAAATTGCACGGCTTTATCCATTTTCTCACTTCCCTAAGCACCCTTTGAGCCATACGGCCTCTGCCCCTGCTCAGCCAACTACCATGGTCTCTACAAAATCAACAGTCCATGGTGCTGGACAACATGTCTATCCTCATCATACTGCTTGGCTCTATCCTCATGCTCGCCTCCATAAACATCCTGTAAGCCCCACAGCTTCCACTGGCAGTGGTCCTCCTTCTCCTCAACTGGTGTGGCTCTATCCACAGGGTTAAGGACAACCATGCAATGTCATCTCTAACTACCATAAGTACCACTAAACAGTGCAGGGAAATGCTTTGAGCTTTCCCTGTGACTACTCTTACAGCTGTTTGGATGACTAGCCCTTGTATCCTGGGAAGTCTCTTCCACCTGCTATCCAGTATTCTTTTGGTGGAGCCTCCTTAATCTAAAGGTGTACTGCAATGGATGGACACTTAACTTTGACCTTTTTTACCCACAAATACTGTTGTGTTCTTTTTTTGTTTGGTCTGTTTGACCTTATTTTGGCAAAAGTCTGGTTAAACCCATCTCTAGATCCTATTTCATCCAAGTGAAATATGTAGTAAAGCCAAAAATAAATCCTATATTAAATGTGCAAATATTAAAGTGAATATGTGAGTGTATAAACATGGCTGTGCAACTTCTTTTTTTCTTGCAATATACTGTAGTCAGCTGCTTGTTTATCTCCATTTTTAGCCATTTCAAATGCAACACCCAAGTTTTTAGACTTACAGTGGAAAGATCCTTGCATAATCAGTGAGGTTATGTTGGTTCAGTGTCAGACTGTTTAGACATAGTTGTAGGGAATGATGTTTTAAATGACCATTTTTGTATTGCGGTATTCCTTTATGACAATGTGTAAACAATTTTTATACATATATATACAGTACATGTTGAATATATACAGTACATATTGTTGACTTTGTCCTATATCTGGCCAAACTGCCATATAAATAGCACCAGTACTCAAACTGAAACCATCCAACATGTGGTGTTTTTGAATAGGGCAGAATTGCACTGTTCTAAAATATAAATTTATTTCTAAAACAAGTGCAACATTGTTTACAGAATTTTATGCACATTGAAAGCTATTGTCGATGAATGTGAGGGATTACAGCTTGTTCCTCCACATAATGTCAGATCTGTGATCTTTGTTCTGTGCTCATGGGCTTAAAAATCAAACTTAAAATCAAACTTGTCACTTAATCAGACTCCAGCTTTCAGTTAGGTTAAAGCATTGAGACTGGCATGACTACTGCAAGCTGATCAAGTGGCCAATTACTCATTTCCTAATGGATTTTTATATGTGCTTGTGTTCAGTGCTTTACTGGGAGATTGACTTGCTGCTTAATCAAGTGTTCCGCCAATTCTAATTTGATTAATGTGCATCAGCATCATAAAATCCTTCTTTTAAAATACATATACATAAAGATTTGGATGTTGAGAATAAAATAAAAAGAAACCTCTCCATTTTGTATTGTACTTTTTCCTTGTACAATGGGCAAAGTCATTCACAAAACATATATAAATCAATGCAAGATTCAGGGGTACAGAGGAAAGAAAAAAATACCACACACACAGACAGAGACAAAGATGTCAAAGTAAAAGTCCAAATCAAAGCACCAGGTGTAAAAGGTGTACAACCACTGGGTTTGGGGATGGAATTTAGCAACTATAAGATTTATTATAAAATGTTTTCCCTCATCGTCTTTCTTGTAATCCAATATATCAAAGAAACATCCTTAAAACAAAAAGAGAAAATAATAAATGAGCTGTACTTGAATAAAGTCCAGACTAGTTGACCAAAATTTCACTACCAATATGGAATTTTTAAAATATCTAATTCTTGAAGTACAATGAAGCTCTTTGTCAATAGATTACCTTGGGGAATACTGATAAAGATACTAATACACCTCCTAAACCATTTAGACAGTTTTACACAAGTGATTTCAAAGTTAATTATGAAACTGATGACAACTGTCATCTTCTGTGCAGCTGTCATTGTCAGGTTTTACTTGTGTAGTGTTTCTGAGAAGACAGTCTTAGTCACACTGTCAGTATAAGATTTAAAATGAAGCCTGGGGTCTAACCCCTAGTTCCTTACTCTAGGCTTTTTCTACTGAGCCAGACGGCAGTTCTGACAGATCATTTACTCCTTCCTCTTTTGATCCAAAACAACAGAATGTTGTTACCTTAATTTCAAGTGGCATAGTATAGTCAGATAAAAACAATACACCCAACTCCATCTTTTTCTATTTTTTCTGTTTTTGAGAAACAATGAGACAAAAGAGTTATCAAGTCACATCACTTGCCTTATATCTGAATGAATAAAATGAATTAAGCATAGGGATATTTATGCAGTATAGCAACACGGTGTTACTTTATGACATGCCTTTATGACATGCCTGAGTGTGCAGTCTCAGAGATGCTCAGTTTCCAAATTAATCTGCTGAAGCATCACATGGCTTCTAATGAACATGTTAATGAACATGTACATGTTAATTGAATAGAAAAACTGGAAAGCTAAATCCGGCCTTTGCAACTCTATGGTCGATGCTATATGCTACAATGTAAACACAAGTATGAACAGTGTTCTTCACTTGAACTTTTAAGGTCTGGTAATGCAGGACAAAAGCAATACCTCTGGCTGACCTCAGTGAAATACAGTTCAGGTACTCTACTTGGAAAACCCGTATGTCTTGATATTTCTGTGCATTTTTGGCATTTGAAATTTTTAACAATTAAAACGTTTTTCTTGTACAGTCATACACCCTTCACTCTCTCTCTCTCTCTCACACACACACACACAAAGATCACAAGGTTTCACAAGATGGCTGTTTAAATGATTTTAATAACACTTGCAACCATTTCAGTTCCACAGTGCTTGCATATAGACCGTATTACAAATAAACATATACAGTTAAACGTACTAACATATTCACCATATTCTGGTAATTAACTATTAATCTAAACTGCTAAAAAAATACAATAAAAAACAAAATACTGCCAAGTTCAAAATTGCTGGAAAATTTGAACGTAAGCCACAGTACTGGAAGAGATGTATCGTTATCGTTTGGAGCGCACACATTTCGTCATAGTGCACTGAGGTTGCCCTTTACATCTCACGTTTTTCACGCTCTTTAACGTCATCGTGGGAGTGTTCCATCAGGAGAAATGAACGGTCATCAGCAAAGGCTGCTTAGCGCTCCTGTAAGTTACTGATTAATAAAATGTCCTCGATGTTGCATAGTATTTTCACAATAAATGTGTAGATGTCCTTGATGCATTCTAAGAGAAATTTTAAAATGAACGCGTTCATTTGGTTAGTTTGCTAATCGTATGTTGCTCCACTAACTCAACCTGCCCTTCTCCTGTATTAGCTTGCATGTAGCGAAAAACAAGCTAAGTTAGCCAGTGTAGCCTCAAGAGGTGGTAACAGCAGGTCTGACGTTAGCTAGCCAGCTTGCTAGCATAGTGCATTTGAATAAGGGTGACGAACAAACCACACTCAGACAGCATCCTACGTTGTCTCACAGTGATATACTTCATGTTTAGTCGAAACGTGACGAGTCGGGTGATTGGCAGTTAAACACTGATAGTCTAATAACATTACGCAAGGCACTGAGAAATGATTGCGAAAATAGAGTTCTTGTGCACATCTTCGAGCCAAATTCGCTCATTGAGCTTCCTAGCTAGCATAGCTATGCTAGGATACCAACCCCACCAATCGTGGTTGCAATGATGCTGGTGCCACTTGACAGCCGGATGCAACTGTCAAATTTTAGTGAGCATCAGATATCGTAATTGTTCATATTTTCGACATTGATTGTTGGAAATGGTGTGTTTCCAGTTTATGTTAATACCGTCAATGAATAAAATTGTATTTGGTTTTGATATACGGCTAGCCACAATTTAATAAAAAGGGTTGGGCGTAAACTGAACAAGCATACCAGACCGCTCGACAAGTCAGCTAGCTTGCTGCTTGGCTAGGAAATTTGTCAACGTTTGTTCAATGTGATTAACAGACGATGTCGTGTGAATTCAGTCAATGGGCGTTTCAGGCAGCCTCCATGATCAGCTAATAACTAACGTGTAGAATTCAGTACTTGTACTTTGTTTAACAGGACTATCAGACCTGTTTACTGATTTACTGTCTTGCTAGTGCTGTTTCATGACTTGGTGGCTAATAATTATTCGCTTGGGACCAGTTTTATAGCCTTGCTTAATTTGCGTGGTCAGTAAATTGTGTGTTTAACTCCTTTAAGTTATTATATGACAGATATATTTGGTTAAACTTAGTGTAACAGTTAAACAGGAAGAGTTGTTGCAGATGTGTTATGTTTGAACTGCGAAAATGAGCTTTAATGCTCCACATTGTTTACACATCGCTAATATACATTCAAAATGACATCACCTAGGCTCATGCATGGTCCTTTTTACATGTGACGGAATACAGTGCAAGCAATACCCTGTCTTCTTTGTATGGGTTATGAAGCATGTGAATTGCTTAGAGGGTCGATGTGCTTGTGGAATTGCCTTAACAGTCCAGCACTCTACTGAATCTGCTGTAACATATTCTGTTTCGCTAATTTCAGCATGTGATAGGACTATTCCTTGCCGGGGAATAGTTGACTGAAATTGCAACACGACAGTCTTTCCCACTCAGAGGGACTGTCATTGTTTGCAGAAGAAGCAGTTTTGGATTACCTCTTGGATTTCTCTTTCTCCGTAGAGAAGAAAGAACAGGCCAACTAATGAACGGGACAGGAGGTATGGGTACTTTGAAACCGGCGAGTTTACAGCCGCCAGTGTCTTGTTTCAGCCTTCACAGAAATATGTGAATCTCCACAGTGCATCTCTGTTACAATACACCTATGTCATTACTCAGAGACATGTTACAAAGACCAACATTGATGACATATCGTCTGCATCTATTGATTGAATAGATTTTGTATTCTTCTTCCTTGAGCATGTAGTGCATATAATTGTATGAGCTCACTTTCCTTTGTTGCTTTGGTGTATACAGACACAGGCACACAGCCACACTTACATACAGACACTCACTGATGTGACCTTGGGAACCAGTATGAGTGAGACTGAGGGAGAGAGTGATAGGCGAGGGTAGGCTGACCCATTTCAGCCAGAAAAAAATGCAGTGCCCTTGAGGGGTTGGGAGTGTGTATATGTCTGTGTTGTGCTTCCTGCTGTTGTTCACAGATGATGTTTATGTGTAAATCTAAGAGCATACCTTATTATTGCTAAATTACTGCTTAATCCCACCTTGTCATTTTTGTATTTAGTCATGGTATTGCAGGTCTGTTTAGTCATGGTATTGCAGGTCTGTTTGCGTGTACAAAAACATTAAAAGCTTAAAGGATAGCGGTTTGCACTGATAATGTAGAATAAATCATTTTACACTGACTAAACCCACAGCTACTTCTCTGAGCTGCTGGAGTGCCTTAGGGTGTTTCTAAATGTGCCTCTGGATGGGTTAAACTGATGCTGCATTCAGTGTTTCACACAATAGCTGTGCTGACTCCTCGAGTCACTCGTCTGTTTGTCCTATTAATAATGCATGTAGGACACAGACACATCAATACTGTTCTGTGTATTTACCTGAGAAACAACAGTTCATGCACAGCACAGTCTGTCAAGCTCATTGCATGTTGCTCCATCATATTTTGACTGTGTTATTTAAACTGAAAATTAACTCGAGAACATACAGGCACAAAGAAGACTGTTAAAGCCTTTTTTTTTAATCTTTAGGTTTTTTTCTGTTGTACTGTCATTAAGAGTAGCAGGTGATGTTGGTTAATGTTTATGTCTTAAAATTAACGGGTAAGCTAGAGCACTGAGTACTTGAGTATTGTAATGTTAAGTTTTACATGAATTCCTCTCTATGAAATGAGAAATGAACAGGGTGGATCTGTACACTCTTCAATCTATAGGCTCCTAATAAGTTAGATCAATTATTCTACTAGCTTGTAGTCGCGGCATTAGAAGAAAATTACATCAGCGCACCATTACAGAGTTGTCGGCTTGTGTGTTGTAGTAATCAGAATAAAGAGGATTAGCGTCGGCCATCACCGTCTTCATCTCAGCTTCATCTTAGCCTCTCCCCACCTGTTCCCACACTGCTGGTGTCACTGCAGTGCCTCACAACAGCTGGGCAAACTGAGACTACAGCATGGCCTTTTGCTTTTAGAAATGTGCCAGTGATACTGTAACAACTTCACAGACTGGTATGAGCAATATCTTTCATATCTCAGAAATACATCTGGTGTAAGTGTTAGATAACTGATTCCTGGAAGTCTCGGGCTGTGGATTTGTATGAGTGTATGGTGGAACCGTGGGTGAAATTATGTTTAGTTGTCACCGTGTGTATTGTTGGCTTGGTTCCGGTTTGACAGGATCCTCATTTTTCTCTGCAGCTAACCCTGAGCTGTGAGTCAGAAGAGGCCAGGCTGGACTGATGGTAGGCGGGACTCTCTCTCTCTCTCTCTCTCTCTCTCTCTCTCTCTTTCTAACTCTCTCTCTCCGTCTCTTTTTATATGTCATATTATTAAAACTGTCTTTGTAAAAACCGTGTTATAAGAATTTAAAATGTTGTTTGATACAATGCTGTACTTACTCAACTTTTTGTTTTCTTTATCAAGAGAATGATCTAAAGGAGTGTTTTAATCCAGAACACTCTAGGTTGCAATCATACTTTGTGTCTTTACAATTGATAAGTTCTCTTCCTCCAAACAATTGAGTTGAATGAAAATGTAGATGGGTTAGTACTTGTTTAAAGGGAAGCCAGGGGGCACTAATTACCGCCTGTGAGGAGAATGGTCTCCTTAACTTCAGTAGGTGACTGCCATGGAGCATAACTCATCCTTGTTCCACCAAAGCGCGTTAGATTAAACCCATTACTCACAATCTGCAACACTGACAAAGATCATACATACTCTCCATAGCTTTTGTTTATGCTTTTGACCATCATCCTAAACAGTTTTACTATTTTTAAACTGATTTCTGCAATGTGTTTACATACTGGGAAAAATGGGTCTGAGATTGCCATTGACTTTTTCTTTCAAATTCATATGATACATGTCAATCTGGTTGTATCAGACTCTTGTATGTGCAGATAATTACCAAAGGAGTCGGCTTATTGTATCCAAAATTGTGCCAAACGCTATTGCTTCAGACCCAAACATTTCAGAAATTACCCTTGTTATTACACCATGCCTTTTGCCTGGCAGTTCCCCTGAGCTGTAGATGACTTAGTTGACAACTGTAGAAATAATGTGATCAATGTTAGTGGGTTGGCTTTGAAGGACATGATGGTTGAGCTCATTTCTATATCTTTATCTCATTACTGTACTGGTAATATTTTATTAATAAGTCAGTTTCATCATATCAGCTGGCTTTGCCAGCCGCACAATGCCTGGCCCTCATGTCTGCGAACCAACCGAATTTGCTGCTGCTTTGTTTTTTTTTTTTTTGGTTTTTTTTTTAACTTTTGTGTAGTAGCTGCTTATTTTCCATCACTCACTGCTGCATGTCATAATCCATTTTATTTTCCTTTTGTGGTAGACGAGCATGACTTTGAGTCAATCCGCAGATGCATGCACGCACACCTGAGCGCCATCCCTCCGCTTCCCAGCTTTGAATCGGCCTCTCAGGGGGGTTTTAGTGGGTGGGGCTTAGCTCCACCCTGCCAGAGCCGACCCTCCCTGTGAGACTGGCGCCTCCTGATGGATCAGGGTAGTAGCGAGCAGACACCCGAGGAGACGGACACTGGGGGCCGAGCGGAGCCGGAGGTGGGCAGGAGAGCGTCGGAGTCAGAGCACGGCCTGTCCAAAATTACCCACAATGCCCTGGAGAACATGGGTGCACTGGGACAGGGCCTGAAGCAGTTCTTCCAGCCTCAGCGCCGACGCTCGTCCGTCTCGCCGCACGACTCCGCCTCCTCCTCCGTAGCCGCCCCTGCTGCTGACCCCACAGAGGCGGGGCCAGAATTGGGGGAGTCGACCGCCCCGATGGTCGCTCTCACCGATTCTGACCCCCCCACTGCTTCCGCCCCTCCTGCAGCTCTGAGCCGTGTGCTGCAGCAGATCCGAGGCGCGCCCCCCATGATGAAGCGAGGGACCAGCCTGCAGAGTCGGCGCAGCAAGACCGGGGGCGGCGGGGAACCTCCCCAGAAAGGCAGCCCCCAGATCCACAGGCGCAGTACCCAGGAGGCCCTTCTGCAGGCTGGCCGCCCACGTTCCTCCTCCACCACGGACACACCGAGCAGTCCAGCATTAGTGGACATGCTGTTGACCTCAGGCTACCATTCGACTGAGGAATCTGACCGGGTGAGTGTTTCCGGTCCTTCAGCTTCGACTGTATCACTACTGGAGTATCGAGGCGTATGACTGATTCTCAGACAAACTGCAAACCGGCAGTGGTGTGCTCATCCAAACAGTGTCTCACCGAAATACTTAGTTCAGTTCAGATAACGATGCACCTCATGATGTCAGGATTCAGATACATGTTCCCGAATGATCTCTTAAAAACCTGTATCAAACCACATGCTGCGAGTCGTTAGATGCTAACATGCCAAAACAATCCTCGGTCTTCACGGATACTACTACATGTTTGTTTGATCTGTTTGGGTGCGTCTTCTGTGGAACCATTATTAGAATCATGAAAGCAAATCGTTATTCTGAAAATGAAAAGGAACAGAGGCGTGGTGTTTTTTTGTTTTTTTTTAAAGTTACATTAGGGAGAAGCAGGGGAGAGGATGGTCCTGGCTGAATTTTCTGAAAGGGTTGTTATGTTGGGGAAGGACAGAGAAGCACTTTTGATCTGCTCTTTAGCCTTAACCTAATACCTGTCTCTGTGCTGTAGATACTGAGCCTATTATCAGCACTGGATCTATCTCAGGGTCGGTGCTGATCACTGCTCGCTCCACAGCAGTCGCTATGGCTGCAGCTGTTTTTTTTTTTTTTTTTGCATTGAGAATATGAGGAAGATTTGTGTCTTTGAATATTCTAATATCCCGAGCATGCCTGGAAGATGTAACCATGCTTGCAGGTCAGAAAGCTTGTATGGCAGGGCAGGTCGCTATGTTCTCTTAAGCCTTTCTAAATTTAGCTGTCTCTCTTAGTCTTTGAGTCACTCCAGGTCAATGAACTCCTGCGGGATAAAGTAAGCGTGAAGTTTTACCAACACTCTATTCTTATTTCCCAGCAGGATGTGGGATCACGGCACCTGCATCTTTTCTTTGTTATACAACATACAAGGGATAGTTTCGTGCCTACGCTTGGAAGTGTACCAGCTTCTCTGATTCTTGGCTGTTGTAGATTACAGTTTGGATATTTATACAGTATAGCATTAGTGTAAAAGTGTTCTTCACATGCATAGCGTTATGCACATTCAGATTCACTCCGTCATCGTCGTGTGTGCGTCAGCATTTCTTTGGAGATATATTTAGCTTGTGAAATGGTTGAGACGGTGGGGTAATGGATTATGGCAATACATGGGGCTTGCATCACATCAATACTTTCTTTTGATTAGACGCCAGTTGAGCATAATCCACAGACATTCCATAAAGCCTGGTAATAGGCCAGTGTGATCTGACACATCTTGCTTTGCTGTCTCTGGAACCGTCCAGAATGTTTGTGCATGTAGCTGTGAATGTGAAGGGCTTCCAAAGGGCTTTCAAACCCAAGCCCTGTCACTCAAGAAGTCTTCACGAGCCCGATGGCCGAGAGGAGAACGGTGTTCTGTGATTTCAGCTGGGTGTTTAGTTTTCATGTTACACTTTCTTAATAATTGTTGGCTTAACTTGGAGCCTTCGTGTTTAAGCTGTTGTGAGAAAGAGTGGTATTTTTCTCACACACAGCCCACTATACACACGCACACACACTAAAACACACAAATACATACAAACACATAAAAAAACCCACACAAACACTCCCACACACACTTACACACACCACACACACCACACACACGCACACACACACACACACACACACACACACACACACACAAGTGGACTCTGTACAAGTGAATTTTTTTGATGAGCCATAAAAGGTGGGAAAAACAAACTCCAAGGAAGCCCTGAGGTCTAGCTCTGAGTGCTCTGAGGATTGTGATTATAATGCTATAAATCACCAAAACTGTGAGAAAACATGGCTAGTTATGTTTTTAATGAACAGCATAACCGTTTGAATTCTTTGAGACATTTTCGGTTTTACAGCTGTTAGAGCTTGATTTTTTTCTTTTTGTTCATTTTGACCTCTTGATATGAGATCAGAGAGAGTAGCTAAACCATCATTTTGTGGTTCGCTGTCGTAGAGTAGGGAAGGACAGACAGTGTGTTTGAGCAACTTGTTGTGAAGCCATGTTCAACATTTTCTGAAGTACACACTCTTGGCTCTGCTTAAACCTGTCTTATCACTAATCTATGATATCACTGATAATTGACTCGACCTTAAAATCGCATGAGAAGGGCCATAGTTCATTATAAAGCATTTGGTTCACCTTTGAGTTTCCAAAGAGAATGTAAACTCTTCAGCACGTAATTTTACTATTAGATTCTCCGCCACGATTTGTCTTCATGCCTTATCTCTGGATTGCAAATCTTGTGGGTTGTGTTTATTTACGGGACGGGAATCATGCTTTGGCGTCATGGTAGAGACTAAATAGTGAAACCTGTGAATAGTGTAACCTGCTTTATCTGTATTATGAGCTAATGATAGGCATTATCTCAGTGGTTTTGATGACCTAGTCACAGTACAGAGGTCTGAACATGTGGCTCACATAACCAGCAGAGCCACACAGTTGCTTTGTCAGGCCGTCGCTCCTGTCAGACATAATGGACAGTGCCGACTTGGAGATTAGAACTGTGGTGAATTTTTTTTCCCTGTCTGCTTCATTTAATATAAATGTATTTTGTGTGTGTGAGTGTGTGAAAGAGAGAGAGAGAGAGAGCAAGAGCATGTGAGAGAGAGAATGTTGTGTGGCAAAACGTTGCAAGTGCTTAATATTTTTTTCTGATTATTTTTTTTGTAACAAAAGAAATCTGTTCATGTTATCTGTTCTTTATTACTATTTATCTTTGTTACACGAGGCTGTATGTTACCTGTACTGATTTCTATATCTGCTTTTCGTCCCCCTCACTGCGTCTTACTCCCTCTGTACTCTGTCCTTCCCGGACTAACTCTCCCTCAGTTGGATCGTTTGGATGCGTCAGGTCAGGCAGTGTCACCTAATGCCCTCTCCTACAGTTCAGACGGGGGCTCCTATGGGGTAGACTCGGTAGATGGGACACCGGATCCTCAACGCACGAAGCAGGCCATCTCTCAACTGCAGCAGAAGATCCTTAAACTCACAGAGCAGATTAAGATAGAGCAGACGGCACGCGATGACAATGTGGCTGAGTACCTGAAGCTGGCCAACAACGCCGACAAGCAGCAGAGCGCTCGGATCAAACAGGTGTTTGAGAAGAAGAACCAGAAGTCTGCTCAAACCATCCAGCAGCTTCAGAGGAAGCTGGAGCACTATCATCGAAAGCTGAGAGAAGTGGAACACAATGGCATCCCGCGCCAGCCTAAAGACGTCCTCAGAGACATGCACCAGGGCCTGAAGGATGTGGGCGCTAAGGTTCTTCTTCTTCTTCTTCTTAAACTGTTGTCAGTACTGACTGGAGAGGGATTATGATCATTAAAGCAGTGCGCATAGTTTGATAGTTTGCAGGTAGTGGTGGTCACTGTGGATTATGAGAATTTGTTATTCCATAAATCCTTCTGTTCACCCCACAGGTCACCGGTGGCCTGTCCAGTTTCTCCCATGCCACACATTCAGCTGCAGGAGCAGTGGTGTCTAAACCTAGAGAGATCGCCTCACTCATTCGAAACAAGTTCGGCAGCGCTGACAACATCTCCGCCCTTAAGGACTCTCTGGACGAGCCACAAGGGGATGAAGCTGTGCCTGGAGCCGGGGCGGGGGCCCGAGCGCTGGGGTCTGGCCAGCTTCAGTCCAGCCCTAAGTACGGTAGTGAGGATGATTGCTCCAGTGCCACCTCAGGCTCTGCGGGAGCGAATAGTACCACAGGGGCCCCTGGAGGTCCTCCCAGCTCCAAGGGCAACACGCTGGAGCATGCACAGAGCTCAGGCTTTGACGCACTTCTGCACGAGATACAGGAACTTCGGGACAACCAGGGACGCCTGGAAGAGTCCTTTGAGAACCTAAAGACCCATTATCAGAATGACTACACCGTCATTATGCAAGCACTGCAGGAGGAGCGCTACAGGTACACAGACTCACTGACATCATAACACGCTCTTCCATCAATGTCCACAGGTATAACGTGTCAACATTTGGCATTAGTCAAAAGGAAATTGCATGTATATGTGCAAGTGACTGGCTCTTTTAACTTTGATAGGATTTCAGTCGGCAATATGTATTTTTCCTGTAAGTTTTTGACTTGCTGCTGTGTGTGTGTGTGTGTGTGTGTGTGTGTGTGTGTGTGTGTGTGTGTGTGTGTGTGTGTGTAGGTGTGAGCGCTTAGAGGAGCAGCTGAATGATCTCACTGAGCTCCATCAGAATGAAATCCTAAACCTGAAACAAGAGCTAGCCAGCATGGAGGAGAAAATCGCTTACCAGTCTTATGAGAGAGCTAGAGATATCCAGGTGAGGTCTACTGATGTTCAGAAAGATCATCTCCTTGCTGTGTATTCCCTGTTTCAGAACAAGTGGTCTGTGACAACCAAGGTTGTGGTCGATTCTTGAATGAATTCACAATCTACAATTCAGGTGAAGGACAGGGTTGGAAATTAGAAATGCTACCACAGGAAGAGAATTTGACTTTTAAAAAATAAATCAAATTCCTTATTACTCCACTTTGTGGAGACTTAATCCCACGCTTTAAAGACAGCTTTGTTGTTTCAAATAAATTGAGCAGTGTTTTACGCTCTTTTGCTGAGTTGGACTACAGTTTCCATAAAGCAAACCCTAAAAAGCAGTAGAATAATACATATAAATTAGGTTTTACAACAGTGCGTCCGATATAATACAAAATTAAAAAGGACGTGAAAACAGTGCAGATGAAGTCTTTAAATTATTGAAGCAAATGTGTGTGGTTTTTTTTTTTTTTTTTTGAGGCCTGCTATTTAATGGTTGAGTCAACATGTGTCAGCCACACCCATGAAATAATAAAGTAGAGAGAACACTGAGCTGCACCTGTCTGTGAACCACAGTATAAGAGAAGGTTTAAACAATCAGGCTGTTTGTGTTAGGTTATTGCCTCTGCTTTAGCTGAACCTGCAGTTTGTCAGGCCAGATTCCATTCCTTTCATATGAAGGCTCAGTCCTCGGCTTAGAATGCAGCTTGTGATCTCTGCCCTTCTTACCGTTAATGATGTGAGGGCATCACGAGACTAAATGCTTTAAAACTGATCCTAGCTGTGGCGAGAGCTGATTCACTGAATCGATGGATTTTTGGTTGACTTGAATCTGTAGTGTGGAATGTACCCTACTTGTTTCTCATCTCCTGCACTCTAAGACTTTTCAGGTCAAAAGATTTGCTTCTGTCAGCCGTTTCACAAATCTTGAAGCAGACAAATCACAGTGTGATTTTGTTGTTGTTGTAAATAGACATTTTTTTTTTGTGTGTGTGTTGTGATGATACTGTAGTCAATTCAGCGTGAGGGATTGCACCTCTGTCTCTGACATTGTCACATGTTGACCCTGTTGATTTGTGTCTGTGTCCAGGAAGCGCTCGAGGCCTGTCAGACCCGTATCTCTAAGATGGAGCTGCAGCAGCAGCAGCAGCAGGTCGTACAACTGGAGGGTCTGGAGAACGCCACGGCGCGCACTCTGCTGGGCAAACTGATCAACGTGCTGTTGGCCGTCATGGCGGTGCTGCTGGTTTTCGTGTCCACGGTGGCCAATTGCGTGGTGCCGCTGATGAAGACGCGCAGCCGCACCCTCTCCACGCTGCTCCTCGTCGTCCTCCTGGCGTTCCTCTGGAGGAACTGGGAGGCCATCTCGCAGTACCTGGACCGTTTCCTGTTGCACCCCAGATGACCTGTAGGGGAGAATGCTCTGATGATGAAGGGACCAGGGCAATGTGAAGGGGGAGTAGACTAACACACTGCCTCAGCTGCACTGAGCACAACGAGGCAGGCATAGTAGGGAGTAACGCAGAAAGAACTCAAACTGTTTTTTTTTGTTTGTTTGTTTGTTTTTTAAACTCCTCAAGGAGTGTATTTGTTTACATTTTGGAGACCTTCTTTTTTTTTCCCTTTATGGAAAAAAAAAAATCTTAATGCTGTGTTTTTTTTTTTTTTATTATTATTATTATTTTTGAGGAGTGATTAAAGTTTATTGCTCATTTCTTGTAAAAGTGTTGTTAGAATTTTCTTTTATGCAAATGATTGGGATCTGCCTTTTGCAACTATGAAGTTAGACTGGAGTGTTTGAAAACGGTTTGAAGATCCTCATCAACAGCACTGCTCCCCCCCTCCCCTGTCAGAGCTCTACATCTTTCCACTTTCTCTCTCTCTCTCTCGCCCACATCTTTCCTTCCTCTCATCTCTCTCTCTCTCTCTCTCTCTCTCTCTCTCTTCTCATCTCTGCGTCTTTTTTTTTTTTTTTCCTTTTCTGGCATTTTCCAAAGTCTTTTCTTTCGTTGTTCTTTCTCTATTTTAAGAGGACAGAGGCCTCCTCCTCGTCTTCTCTGCTGCTGTGGATAGTATCACTGGATGGAGAAAGTAACGGCTTCACTTGGAGCAGAAGAAGTTGTATTTGATGGGCCTAAGTGGACTGGGACATTGAGTCAGAACATTCTATGCCTGAGAAAGCCCACGTCGCCCCTCCGCTCCGTTGCCCCCGGCGCTGTTTTGTGGCCACTCACCTGCCGAAGCAGACACTCAACCCCCCCCGATACGTGAACTTAATGAACATACTTGAAGAGCTGGAAACGCTCAAAGACTCTCAGTGCTTCCGTACTGTTTCTAGTGACAATGAAATAGTCCTTTTTAGTTTTTATTTTTTATTTTTTAAAAACTAATGAATAAACAGACTGTTTTAAAAATGTCATTTTGTGTTGGTGATAAAAAATTATTAGCGTTTACACATTTGAAGTCTCTCATGCAGAGGAAAAGGCACTTTTATAAAAGTTAATTTAATAAAAAAAAAGAAAGAGAGAAAGAAAGAATGACTTCTTCAGATTAAACTGAAGTGTACCAAAGATAATACTTTCACCTGTAAGATAGTTATACTGCACATTATCATACAGTTTACTTATAATACATCCAGAGAACACGAATCCTTTGGAAGTACTTTTGGTAATACAACAAATCCATGATCAGGAGTAAGAAGTGTTTTAAATACATGCTATTTAAAAAAGAAGAATGAAGGGGGTCTGTTCAATGAGATGCAACAATAGCATTGTTCAGATTGTCCACAAGGGGGTGCTGAAGCTCTCTGGTAAGTATATTTCTGACATGACCACATGAGAAGTGGCAGTTAATCAGTCCAGTGAATCTGTGATGATAGTGCATAAACCATGAAGTGGGTAATGGTCTTGTGGAGGTGAAGCAAAAACCACACCATTATTAAACCCGGAGAGTAACACAGTGGTATGAATTAACCCAGATCTTGTTTAGCGGCTGCTCTAGTAGGGAACCACTGTCTCAATCATTTTCTTTTGCTGCAACTGTCTTAGCAGCCATGCCGGTGCTAAGACCAGGTCTAAAATATCACTTGAATGGAAACATGTCTCTTCTGCAAAACGTAGGACGTACCAGTGATTTGTTTCATTTCCTCCTAATTAATCTGTGAAATTGTAATGTGTGCAATAGGAAGAATGAAAACTTAAATCAACAGCTACAGATAATACAGAGCTATATTATCTTAATGGAGATGAGTGACAGGGAGCTGGTTTAAAGTTCAGACATGCTGGTGCTGTCCTTGTTGCATGTTTGCAGTAAGAGCGATTAGCAGCAGAACACTGTTACGGATTCTCTGGAAGTCCATCTATGTGTGTAATATAAAACAATTATTGTCAAATTTCCTATGTGAAACAGGTTTATGGGAAGGCAGTAGGTACTAAAATAAAGTCCTTTAAAATAAGCATCTTTCCAGTGTCTCTGGGATGGTTTTTTTTTCCAGTTGGTCATGCCTGCTTTTTTCGAAAGTTTAGCTGAGCCAACTCCATGTGAACTATTTAGGTGTGAGGATCACACGCCTTAGAATTGTACTTCTTTCTCTCGGTTCCCTCTCTGATAGTTTTCATACAGAGGGAATATATGTAGGCAAGGCTTGTTGGGCAGGAAGTCTTAAATCAACACCCTCGAGACCTGAAAGGTGGTAACTCCAGGTCCCAGTTTTTTGAAAAGGGTATGTTTCCTCTTGTCGTGTCTTCGGTTAAAGCAAGATGAGCATTACTGCTGATTTTTTTTTTCTAGTGACATTATGCTGTTGCTTCACTCATTAATGCGGCCAACCTTTCATGTGCGTACACACGTGCGTCCTGAATCCAGAGACAGCAGAGCATTTCAGTCTTTAAAGGGTATTCACTAACACTTGCTCTGATAACACAATTTTGATTAAACACAATACATTCATATTTTGAATGAGTTCAGAGTTAGCTGCATGACTGATATGACTGACCATCTCAAAAACCAAGAGGTGCTGTGTGCTAAAAAAAAAAAAGGCAACATTAACAGACTTTATGAGCATGTTTGCTTCCACTTGCATTGTGGGCTTGAAAATGAGATTCTGTGGTGTGAGAAGATGTTGATCACTACCTCCATCAGTGGTTTGGTGAGGGACGTGTCATCTATTTCCTGTTTCTACTCACCATTAGATTTGTCTGACATCTCATCTGTTTTCCTTTCATTTGCACTGTAGTGTGAGAGTAAAATGTTCTTAGTTCTCATCATTGCTGCTCAGCTGTTTTTGGAGGTTCATCTACAGAGTGAGTACTCGCCTGCTCTCTGTGTGTGTTCTTTCTATCTGTCTTCTGCAGAAACCATGCAGGTGTCATGACGGCTATTGATTTCAGATGTGTGAAATACGTTGCTTATATACTAGACATGGATCACAATTTAAAATCCATCTTTTGGATATCTCTCTGAGGAAATGTTGCTTTTGCTACATTAACACATGCACACAGATGAACAAAAAAAAATCAAACCAAACAAAACAAATCAAATCAAAAAGAATGAAGTGTGAGTTTATGAAAGTGATGGCTGTTCAAACCACTAACCTCTCTAAATGACTTACTGGTGAGTTGGTCGTGTCAAATCTTGTGATTGATCTTTATCAATCAAGGTGTCCATGTGAATTTAGAGTTGTTATTGTCGCAGTGTCACACAATTTTTTTTACCCTCTTATATGACAGCACTGTCTTAAGAAAGCATCCAGTTTCTAAAGGGACAGACATAATAGATTTGATCTTTCAGCAGTATTGTGT
The DNA here is from genome assembly GCF_902362185.1 of Chanos chanos. Taxonomy (NCBI): domain Eukaryota; kingdom Metazoa; phylum Chordata; class Actinopteri; order Gonorynchiformes; family Chanidae; genus Chanos; species Chanos chanos. The sequence continues at coordinate 39,811,929 of NC_044500.1, forward strand.
GAACTTATGTTACTCACCTCTTGTTACAGTCTATCAGCAACCCCAGCTGAAAGTGTTTCCTGCGTTCATCAATGACGAAGACACAGTTCAGTTGAGCTGTGAAGCACCTCACCATGTCTCAGTGAATCAGTGCCACTTCTTTCCAGAGGGACAGAGTCATAAAGACAAACGCACTGAAACATGTCAGCTAAAGCTCAGTTGGACTGAACTGATCAGTTGGACGGGTCAACAGTCCTCAGCCAACATATTTTGCTTCTACATTGTGGAGAAAGTCAGAGGATCCCCTCCCTCTCAACCAGTCTCAGTTACTTTCCTGAGTAAGCTGCCCATGTTCCTATTGTGAATCTACTCAGAAGGCCTGGCTTAATGGATTTTTGTCTTGTAGCAGCAAACAGATACATTATAAAATATCAGCTATCAACGGATTTCTGTAATAGATTACATTGTCAATTCTGAACTGACTGATTTTTCCTATTTACATTTCTGGAATTTATTTACTGATCATTCCAATGAAACTATCCATTTGAATGTAGTCACACTGTATACCATTAGTTAATGTTATTTAACTCAGGGTAACAAAATGCTGTGTTAAACATGAATCAGTCTTTAATATGACTGACTGTGTCCTGTCTTAGAGGAGTAATGTGTCAAATGATGAATGCCATCTCCTGTATGTTACAGCCTCTCCCCAGCTGAGGGTGACTCCTACAGCCATGACAGAGACAGACAGAGTTCAGCTGAGTTGTGAGGCACCCCAACATGTCTCAGTACATGAGTGCTATGTCCTCCCAGAGGGACAGAGGAATAATGCAAAAGTCACTCAAACATGTCAGCTAGAGCTCAGTGGAGCTGAACTGATCAGCTGGACAGGTCAACAGTCACCAGTCAGTATTTCCTGCTACTACACAGTGAATGACTCAGGGACAAAGAGACCATCTTCTTATTCTGTCCCAGTCTCAGTAACTGTCTGGGGTAAGTTAATGATATTTTTGAGAATCTTCTCCCATAAATTACAATGATCGTTTTGTCTTTCTGAGGTTCCCTCTTTCTCTTTCTCTCTCTCTTTGCATTTAATCAAAGGGGATATGTATATACTTGTGTGTGTGTGTGTGTGTGTGTGTGTGTGTGTTTTATAGACAAATTAAAGTGATCAGGGATTAGTGTTAGTCATAAAACGAATTTTTATTAACTCGTGTTTTGAATGATCTTGTGTGAGGTGCTAGTGGGCCTTAACGCTCATTTTCCCTTCTGTACTAAATACGAACATTAGAAGTTCATGAAGCTGGACACAAGGGAATATATCTGGAGACTGTTATATTATTCTAGCTCACTGTTTTTCTATTTGCTATTGTCGTATGGTTTTAATTTTGGTCCCCTCCAATTTTTATTTGGACCTGCTGAGCAACGGTGTGACGAGAAAGCCAAAAATCAACGACATGTCAAACTCAGATCTCAGCGACATTGCTTGGATGACAAAATTTTGCTCTCTTCTAGCATTATCATAAGACCTCAGCATTTAGACAAAGGCTTAGATTTAGTCACAAGTTTTATCTTTGTCAAAGAACTTAAACTTGGGATCTTTGTTCTTTGCTGTCATGCATATACCGTCAAAAATTTCAGCTGTTCTCTTTGGCACAGAAAATATTTTTTTTCTGACTTTGCACCCGCAAACCGGCTGCTATCTATGTAATATCCTAGAAAATGTGGCAGATGTATCATGTTGTTTTAGAAACTTGCATACAACAAAAGCGTTGCATTTAAAACATTTTAATAGCAGATCTTATTATTACCACTGCGATTCTTAAGAAACCAAATTGCAGATTATTTGAAAATTGTAATTAACATAGAAATGAGTCTTATCTTTTGGGTTTTGCAATATTTTGTGTACCTGTGAACCTGTGCATATTTTGTCTTTCAGTTTTTTGTACTCTGGCTTCAGTGAGGCAAATCAAATGAGAGACATTTGTTTGAACCCAGATATGTAAAGCCATGTTGCTCATTATGATATCTGTGATAATGTTATGTAATACAAACTAGTAATCTTGTGAACTCCCACAGGACCTTAAGGAAAAGAGTCCGCTCAGTCTGAGCCTTCTAAATAATTTAAAATCAGTTGTTTCATGCCTGTGAAAGATGGATATCAAAAGTTATTTTCACTGTCATGAGTAAATGACATAGCAGGCAGGTCAAATGATTTAACTTAGCGTCACACTTGTTCAGAGAGACTGGATGCATTTGCAGGTCAGCTTTTACTTTATTAAGAGTAAATACAACAAAAGGGTCTTCAAAAGACAGCATAAATCAAAGGTTCACACCAAACAAAGAAAAAGAAAACCCAAGGAGTATTTATACAAAGCTAAATGAGGCAAAACTAACTGAACACAGGTGAAGCCAATAATTGAACTAACTGGACTTAACCAAGAAACCAGGAAGTAAATAAAAACTTAAAGCAACACTGACCACTAGAAGGGGGCGGGAAACAAAATAAACAGAGGGACAGGATGTGACAATATACTAATTTAAAATACCAGTTTCTTTTAATATCTTGCAAATGATCACAAACAGGTTCATAAATAAATATGTATATATACTCTAAAGTTCTCTATACTTACTATGCAACTATATATATCTGTTTAAGAACATACACATATATAATCCAGGAAATTCAAAAGATGCTTTTCATTATTTCACCTTCAGACACTGATTTCTCCACAGGTACATCCACGACCTTACCACCTGACATCAAAAACAGCACAACATGTAAGTTAAATGGTTTTGAAAGTAATACTACTTTGGAAATAAATGAAATGTGTTAACAATATGCTGCTTTGCTACCTCATCATATATAATTATTTTTCAGGCCTCACATAAAATGTTGTATAATTTTCTTATCACAGCTTTGTCCACCAGTCTTTCTCTGCATCCTGAAAGAACAAATAAAGCAACAAATTCTGGATGTTGTGAGTTAGTTTTTGAATTGAGTTTTTCTTAAATTTAAATCAGTTTAAGTCTTATTCTCCTGGAGTTCGCATATTCCATTACAGAATGGTGGTGTGTTAGGTTTGCTCTGTTTCTTTGGTCCATTTCGTTCAAATTCTAACATGTATGGGCTCACATGTATGACAAGTATAACCGATTATAAGGATTTTCATGTTAAATGGACTTGATGATGTTTCTCTTCTTTTTTAAACTGTGTATTTGTGTTGTTTGTTTTTTATTCTGTACAGCCACAGCCACAAGTTCCAGTCTGCCCACTCACATAACAGTGACATCAACACAACATGGTGATGCATATCTCTTACACTACACTTATTTTCTTTTAGTACATGGGCAGGCAAACTTATTTTAGATTGGATTAGATTTCCTTTAAATTCCAATCTAATGAAAAACAGTGCTACATGCATAAAACAAATATAATATTCGGAAAAAAACAGACAGATATGAGAAACAAGTCAATTCATTCATTCCAAAACACAGCGATTTAATTATTCCACTTATCATAAGAGCATTAAGGAGTTTAAGATACCAGTATCAGGGTGTCTAAAATAAATTTCAGGAAACATAACAAAATTGTGTTAATTAGGATGAAAAACCTGGTAGTTACTCTTCTGCCATAAAAGATCATAAATATTTGGTTGGTCTGACTGGCCTTTGTCCAGCCTTTCTGCTTTTTATGGTCATACTTTTCATATTCTTTGGGAGGGTGACTGAGGCTGTGAGCATGCTACTAATGATCTGAGTCATGTGCTTCCACACGCAAGTGTCTTAGATCTCTGGATGAATTTCACAGAGACTGTTTCTTTATAGCACTGAGTAGTGCGAAGTCTCCAACAGATCCAATACACAGGCCACTCTGTCAAGAGACAGTTCAATAAATTTACATTTTAATGTCAAATGGCACAAGACTTTTACTAAAAATTGTGGGATCCTTTCTTTCCACAGCTGTTTTTTTAATCATTAATTTCTATGTTGGAAAAACACAATGAAGTAGTTAGGTAATAAAAGATCTTGCTATGTTAGAATCGATTGATTGGGTTAGCCATAGTGTTCACTTCACATCAGCCATAGAGTTCCTCATACGAGACATGCATAAATTTCATATGAGTTTCTCATACAAGACGTATCATTAAATTCAACTGAAATAACGTCTTACTCGAAGCAAAGTGATAATTAACAAATACAAAATCATTTTGCTTTTAAACTGTTTTGTTAAAGCACTGAATGCTGGAGTGCTCCCCACAGAAGCAATTAGTGTTCACTTCAAACTTCTTTTCTAAGGTTAAGATGTCTCAAGTTGTTTGACTTTTGGTTTTGTTTTAACCTTTGTCATTTCCTCTATAGCGACAGTTATAGGAACAACTTCTGGTTCTGTCTTGAAAGCTAAAACCACCACAAGTCACTCATCAAGTAAGAAGCACCAACATGCCGGTGGCCACTGAACATTTGGATTTTAATATATTTGTAATTACAACATGTTGTTATGTCTGTGGATTACATACATTAGTATGTAGTTTCAGTGGTGCATACAGACCAAAAGAAGTATTTAGGTAATAAGAGATTACACTTATCTTGCTATGATAGTACTGAGTGATTATGTTGGAGGCTGCTTTACCAAAAGTAATTAGTTAAAGTGTTCATTGCAAACTTTAGGTGTCTTCTATTCTAAGGCTAATGTGTCCCAGGTTGTTTTAGTTTTGTTTTTAATACATGTCTTTTCCTCCACAGTTACAGTTACAGGAATGGCCTCTGATTCTGTCTTGACCTCTAAAATCACCACAAGTCACTCATCAAGTAAGAAGCCCCAACATGCTGGTGGCCACTAAGCATTTGGATTTTGATATATTTGTAATTACAACAAGTCGTTATGTCTTCAGATTACACAGATAATATCCAACTGTTTTTGTAGTTGACATTTGATCTTTTTTCATACTTTTCCTCTCTCCCTTCTGAATGTCTTATCAGGCTCTACACATCATACAGAAGAGAACAGAATACACAAAGGTACAGAGGTGTCTCATCCGAGCTGGTCTGGCAGATGTATCAGTTCAATTTACATCTTATAAGTTTCTTGTTATTTTTCTGGGAGGAGTATTTGTTTTTGGGTTGCACCATCAACAAAAAGTCCCAGAATAAACATTAGGATGGAGTATGCATTCAGCACAGATAAAGTATGAGTTTTTATCTAGTTATGATTTATATAAGACCAGGCCTCTGACATACACTGATCTCTCATACAGCACTGCCTAAACCTGCCATACTAATGGTGCTAACCACTGGTGTAGGCGTGTTTGTGTCTGGCATGATGATGGGCTGTCTTTGCAGATTTTTAAGTGAGTATATCTGATTTCATCAGGCTACATGACCACACAGTGTTAAATTGAACTCAGTAACTCGTACTCAGTTTAGTTTGTAATACTTTTGTGAAATGTCTGTCTGTATCCAGTGACAGTTACCTGTACGTATGGAAGATCTTTGTATCATTAGTGCCAAATATGTTATTATGTAATATTAAGGAACCAGTTCTGTAATATGTGACAAATATGTAATTGGTTTTTTCATTAATGATGGCATCATTCATCATTTTCTCCACATGAAATGTCATATATGTAGCTCTTGATTTGTGATATACTCTTATAAAATATTTATGCTTTATGGGTTCATTTAATGATATGTCAAATGTATTTTCAGAGAGACACAAAATGAGGTAAGACTGTGTATATACACTGCATAACCCATAGCCCATTGAGATATTAAAGTTAATAATGACTTATTGTTGAACTCATTTTTCCAGTTGATCTTTACGATCAACATTTCACATTTAAAGTTTAAAATCACTGAGCCAGAAATTTTATTCTTCTTCTTCAGAGTGTCCACAATTTCAGCCACAAAGAGTAAGTTCCTGCATATATTTCACTTAAATAAAAAATCTTTATGCTTATATGATAGGATTTCTCACAATATCTTTGTCAAAAGATATTTAAGTAACTTGTTGCTACTTTTGTTTTTCTTTAGGAGAAAAAGACATACCTATGGTACCAGAGACCAATGGATTTACTGTAAGTTTTACATTTAAAGCAGCTAGAAAGACTTTCCTAAAACACAACAGTACAGAACACATAAGCTCCCGGTGAAACACCGTAAGGAATTCTAACACAAATCACTCTGTCTGTCAGTCTGTCTCAGAAAATGAGAGGACTCACACAATGGCCACCTGTTCAACCACTGAACCACCAGGTAAGAGAGGAGTTCCAGCTCAATTAGAGAAAGAGTAACAAGCCCGGACTTGTTGAACCCAAAGACACATAATACATACATTTTTACAATACTTCCAATGAATAGACGAGTTAACAAAACAACCTCAGTACCATCTCTCATCACAAATCCACAGAATCACACTTCACATGTCAGAGCAGTTTTAATTCTAGACCTGTACAAATATGTCTTTTTGCACCTCTGACTTTTCAGCCACAGTTGGGACAGCTGAGGAAGGAGGCCAAGGAGGTGAAAATGAACGAGTGAGTGTGTATTTTGTAGACTTCATGCCCATTTTTTCATGCACTACATTGGAGTCTTTTTACACTGACTTCAGGTTCCTAGATGAGGACAACAGTGGCACTGAGCACAAATCCAAGAAAAACACAACAATTTGGCAAATGTACAACATTTTTCCCGTTTCTTCTAATAAAAAGAAGACAAGACATTCAGATGTTAAATTGGTAGAACATAAATGATACTGGGCTCTTCTTCAAAATATACAGACATACACAGGTGCCAGTATCATGAATTAAATACTCAGTTATCACACTGAGCGCAAGAAAATCATTGATCCCACCACACACGGTGAAACACTGCAACCAATTACCCTGGGGAATATTGATACTACGGTCATCACCCAATCAATACATGATACATAAAGTACTCAATACTGATAGTTATAATCAGCATAGTTCTTTATCATAACCACCCAGACAATCTCATTTGAACCTAAACACAAACACTTAGAAAAAAGAAATTACCCCTGAGGTGTCTTAACCCCAATGCCAAAACAAAACCTCACTCCTACTGCTAACCCAATGCACCCACTCCAAACAATGGGAGAAAACCAGTCAGTCAGTGGCTGGAACAGAAATGACTGGATCAGAAGAAACTAACAAGGGCAAGATGCCTCTGTAACAGTGATAGTTCAGTTTACTCTGTGATCACATCCTCGTGAAGTCTGAGATCAGTTTTTCCTGTCTAAAGACTCATCTCAGCACAGTAGAGGAGTGGTGAAGAAACAGCACTTCTGTCTGTCTGTCTCTCTCTTTACCTGCCTGTTTGTTGGCCTTTTCATTGATGCTCTACAATTACATGTTCTACCTTCCCCCACACACATCTGCAAACAATGAAACAATGGCTCCTCTTCATCATTCACTCCCATATGCCATACAAAGAGCAGACTGCCAACATACTCATACTTTACTAGTGTGATAAGCACAGCTTTGTTTCTGTGTGCTGGGGATGATAAACTCATGGATCGGTTAACAGTAAACACATCAAACTGTGGTGCTTGAACAGCACGGTTACTCTTTTGATGTGAGGAGGACAAGACAAGGTCAAAAGGAAGTGGATGTGGTGGAGCTAATTCTGCAAATTTCCAAACCACTTAAAACTCTGTGAGATCTCGGCCTGGTTCTGTAAGGATATTGTTTGCATATATACACATGAATCTTATAACTGCAGTCACCTATTTTAAAAGTTTGTCTGAAATCTCCTTTTTTCAGAAAAGACCAACATTCTCCTGGTAAAACAGAGAGAAAAAGTTTTAATATGGCTCTCTCTATGTCTGTCAGTTCATTTCAGGGACTGAAGCAACTTATGAAACGATTTCCTCTGATCTGTTCACTTCTGAGCCATCAGGTGAGAGGTGACCCACCATCATCTGCACTCAGCCATCTGCACCGATCACTCAACAGTATTACATTTCTGTAAAACCAGCTACTTATTTTAAATCAGGCACATTTTTTATTCAGGCAATATACTTCCTTATTCGAATTTTACTGTCGAATTTTTAATTTCATGTTTTGATTGATTTTTTTTTTGTAAATGCTGCTACTGATTGTACTTCCACATAAGTTGGCATTATGTGTGCTTTTTTTTTTTTTTACCATGTGTGTTGTCCTGTGGAAAGTGATGTCGACTGTTGTATGTATATTGTATGATGTATGTGGTTCTATTACCCTGCAGTGAAAACGATGATAAATTTAAAACATAGGACAAAATGATTTTGATTCTGAGAAGATTCTGAGAGAATCAGAGAAAGAGACAGAAAGTCACTCATCACTCTTGTGCAGAGGGAGTGTGAAGCACAGACTCACACTTCTACATGTCTTGTCTCTGAATGATAATATGTTAATACATGCACATCCATGTCCTTTTTATCTTTAATGTGTCAGGTGCTGTTGGAAATGCTAAAGAGAAAAGACAAAGCCCTGAGGACACAGTGAGTAAATCTGTCTGTGATGAGTATAGTTCTGTGTGGTGAGAATAACCATGGGGTAGTGAAAATAGCATGTTTTCTTGTAAAGGGAACTGGTGTCTTGAAAAGGCAGTTAGCATCAAAGGACACACTGTGGGTACTCGAACTGTGCTGATAACCACAGCTATGCCAGATGGCCATATTTAACTCAGCAGGTTAAAGCACTGGTTTGAATGTAACATGATGGTGACACACTGTTGAGAGAATTTAGTCAGTGGAGCAGTGACATCCAAATATTGGTCACGCTACTAGATTATGAGAGGTTTCAGAAGATCTAAAGGGAGTGAATGTGATTAAGTCACAGAGTAGGTGTACAGAGCTGATTTAAGCCAGTAAAGTTCGCACACAAAATAATTAAGGCTATGGCAATGGATATTACTCACTGATTTATGTGAAATAGTGTTAGTGTAGTACAATAGGTTGCAGCAGTTTTGTAGCATCGGTGATGAACTGTTGTGGGTTTGAGTCTGTTGCCTGATGGCCTTTGTTACGTGTGAAGTGCGCTCACAGAGGAACAGTGAATGTACAGCGTATTTGCGTTATATATCACCATCCGCCTGAGATTTAATGATCTTTTTGATCTTCATTTTCTTGTTTTCAGCCCTCTGATCATCAGCAAAATGTGTATCATACATACTGCTCCATCCCTGAAAAGCGAGATGATTCTCAGGCAAAGGAAATGACCTACAGCCTTGTGCAAATGTACTAATATACCTGCACAGTCTGCAGTAAAAGTAATTCTATTCAATTAATATTTTGAAGAATTGCTGATGATAAGTGGCTTTGACTGTCATACAGTACTCACATGAATTTTAGATTTCTATTGTCATGAAATACATTTTGCCATTTTTATTTACTTTGTTTGGATGACAGTGTGAAACTTTTGTGAGGATTTATCTTGCTCTGCATAAATGAGATTATTCACTTTGTCTTTTTCTTCCCTGTACAGCACACTGGTACAGAATTACTCATTCATGCACACATGCCTCACAGATCATAGTAATAATGACATAATAATGTATTCAGTTCTTTATTTTTATTTCATTGTCTAAACAGAAGAAAAAAATATGGAAACTGTACTGTTCATCAGCATCTCTGGACAAATTACAGAATGACAGCTTGCTAATAAATGAACTGCACTTGACTATTTCATTATATAGTTACTTGATTCTTGGTTTTTTTTTTTTTTTACAGCAATAACATGACGCCTTACTCGTAGTAGACCAATTGAAATGACTATGATGATAAGTGATCATTGATTTTCTAAGTTCCATAGCAGCCCAGTTGTGACTGATACAGCCTGTTCAGCATTAGTGAGGTGTTCTTTGGGTATTGTCTTCAGTTTGGTGTTGATACTGGAGTCATGGCACGTTGGCTAGGGTCAGCTGTAAATCAGGGTATAAAATCAGGGAAGCAGTTTTGCTGTCAACTGAGGAGAAAGACTCAAGTCTGCCTCACAGTCCATGACTCTATTGTACAGATGTCTCCCTTAGGGTAAGAACAAACACATTACACAGACGCTGCGGTCTATGCCTGTTTAATGGTCATTTGTATAAAGATAGCTAAACCATATCTCAGCAAATGAGGTCGCACATATTCATATGTACCACACCATCTTACATATCTGCTTGAAGGTTAAGGCTAAAATTACTGCTGTGCAAACCACAGCCTTAGAAACAGGCTGGTAGTGCTCATTTATAAAAATAGAGGCTGCACTGAAGGTACGGTCAAACACGATGACAACAGAATTACTGACTCTTTATAAGGTGTTACAGCCTGTACAAAGAAGTGGATCTGTTTTCTACTGCACACTTATTCAGATGCTGTATGTCATTCATTTATAAATAAATATGATTTACGAAACATAATCATGATACTATAAAACAAAATACTGAATTGAGACAGGCCAATAATGGCAGCCTACCTGTAACATTTTCAGCTCAGTAAATGCATAAATATGATGTCTATAAGCTCTATAACATTTTCCACTGTGATGTCCCACTCAGACGAGAGGAGGATCGTTATTATTCTCTGTATTAACAGGAGGAGCAGGGCTGTAGACATATTAGTGTTAATGACAACTGTAAAGAGACTGCTATCTGAGACCTTTCCCTTTAACAGTCCTGTCTTGATTGTGGTTAAACCTGCTGTAAACAGACTTAGCTTTAGGCCAAACAACACAGCTGAGCTCAATATTCTGTGCAGCTCACTCTGCACCTGTTAAAACTGTTACCAAGTCTTCAACATTAAACAAGAATACGTCCACCAAATTTTACTCATTTAGTTATTTTGTTCGGCCATAAATCTTTCATCTCTCTGAATGACAGACAGTTGGTGATCAACCTTTAGAAACAGAGGAGTCAATGTGAGTACAGACTAAATATTCACACATACTTGCAGTTTATCTACCGATGGAAAATTTGTCGTGCTCTCATTTCCCTCTCTAGCAGGCATTGTGTGAGAGGGTTTAGAAGCAAGTGATACCATTGAGGAAGCAATACTCCAGCACCCACACAGTAGAGTCAGTTTTATCTCTGTGGTTTAATTCATGCCAAGTATATCTTAAGACCCATTTGAAAGGAAGTCTAAAAAGTGTAGGTGAGAGACATGACTTTTCCCATTACCACTGATGACTGTTCACTAACAATGCACATGTGAACTCAGAGCATTTAGACACGGCTAAGACATCCCTCCAATCATCAGCAACCAACACTTCTGCTACTACACTTAGATTTAAAAACAAAACAAAACAAAACAAACCAAACCAAACCAAACCAAAACGAAACAGAACAAAACAGGGGTATATGGTGAAATAAACATAAACAAACACCACCATTTCATTGTGAGGAGTTTGTTCTTTAGATACATACATTTTAATTATGTATTCCCTACAACATTCTTATGTGTGTTAGTTACCAGGCCTAAGGGGTATTTCAGGAAGCAGGTTATTGAAAACTCAGAGTTAGTTAATTCAGAGAAAGTAGTAAACCTCCTTATAGAAGAGCTCAATGGCTTTGTTTTTCTAGGAGAATGAAGCCATATGGCTCTTCTATTAGGAAGTTTACTACTTTGTCTGAGTTTACTAACTCTGAGTTTTCACTAAACCTGCTTTCTGAAATACCCCCTTATAGTACAATTGTTACCATAGTTTGGTGCTGTTAATGACCTCCCCCTAATACAACCAATAGTGTTGTCTGTAAACCTGCCATCTAATCAGTTTCATTCCCAGAGAGAAAGGTTGAAAACAATGATTTTGTACTCTGGAGGACTATATAATAAGCATAGTTACTAAATTCACTATTTGCATACGGCGAACCAGCCGCCACCTCTTTCATTAGTCAGGTGTACGAACACGTCCACTGAAACGCAGCACATGCGGAGGCCACGTTATTTCCCCTAAATTTGTTAGACGACATAAAATATATTTATATATATCATTTTAATTGGTCTCGACTGCTTTGCTTTTAGAGGTCACGTGCAAGTTACGGCATAAATATCTCACGCCTTACGATACAAACGTACTCACATCTTTTCTGCGACACCCCAAACTAAGCTTACTTGCTGCACTGTTTGATCACGCTAAACCTGGAGGGTTCATATCGGTACAACTGGAAAGGGATAGTAAAAATTCTAAAGCGTCCTCAGGAAGACAGAGACACCCCTCCTGAAACAGGCCATCACCCAAAACACATATTAACCTGCTAGGGACGGTCATATCTTAACATTTCGTACCTTAGCTCATACAGCCTAGTTTGCAATGTTTTGAACGAAACAGGGTTTGACGCTGAGAAGGACTAAGAGCGGCACCTACAGGACAGACTCGGGAATTGCAACCAGGTGACAAAATTACGTTCTTCAGCTGAGTTCAAAACGTAAACGTACAAACCAGATGAATCTTTTGCTTTATAAACCTTCTACTTAATAAGTTTATAAACGGTCTACTCATCTCCTTAGTATTGTCCATGAAGTTCCAACATGAACCTCTTTGATTTTCAGTCTATTTCCAATCCTGTTCGGACATACACAGTTGTACTATGTATTGTAGACTGAATCCACTGCATAGCTCTCAGATAAAGTAACAAATAGGACAATCACAAATGTGAAACACATAGGACTATTCTTATTTCCCCTATTTCCATTTGTAATTTATTACGACATGTACAATATGATCTGCGTCACCCTCAGAAGGAAAATTAAAGAATACCTCAGTGAACAGACCAACAACCTGCAGTACATTCACTAATACTCAAACATGTGGTACCATATTTTGTCATGTAGGCCTACATCACTGCTATTACAGTTCGCTCATGTGTCTGTCAGCCGGCTTTTGAATCATTTAATATCTCATAAAGTTTATGTCTAAATATTTGCATTACATTTGAAATGACCTCAGACAACCTTTTGATCAAGAACTTGATTTTTTAGGGGTTTTTTTTGTAACTTAAGACTGAATGTCCATGTTCTGCAACTTAAAACACATTGAAAGCTGTATTTATGATTGATATTCGCTTTGCCATTAACAGTCATGACTTTGTAGATGTCAGATGAATACAAACACAAAGAGCTGCAAAAAAGAAAACTACAAACATAACAAGTGAAATAAAATTATATATATATATGTGTGTGTGTGTGTGTGTGTGTGTGTGTGTGTGTATGTGTGTGTGTGTGTGTGTGTGTGTGTGTGCGAGTGTGTGTGTGTATAAATCAATGTAAACAAGTAAACAAGTAAAATAAAATTATATATATATATATACACACATATATATATGTGTGTATGTGTGTGTGTGTGTGTGTATAAATCGATGTATTTGGTGGTACCCATTTTAGTGAATCTTTGGGACAATTCATAATTCAAAGTTTGCCTTTTCTTTTTTCCCTCTGCATTTTTACGGTCTGCTCATGACAGCTTTTTTCACTTCCTCTCATGTCCAAATATGGAGCTTCTTAGATTATAGGTACAGAGATTCAGTGGACTACACTTTGTCCACAAGGTGTCATGAGAGCTCTTCTTTGTGTAGTGTTGTATGTTAGACCACAAATGAAAGTCCAAGAAAGACCAAAAATTGATATTTGAACCAGAACATATTTTTAGAATTTACTTTAACATGCTATGACCACAGAGTTTGTGGCGTCCTTTGCAACCTGATGTGAAACTGTATTTGAAGTATATTTAAGTTATTTGATTTGTGCATTCTCACTTTGGCTCTCTGCCTTCTGGGTAGCTAGACCAACACATTTTTTTGGTCACCACCAGTTTCTTTCTGTTTTTGGTGTGTTTCTTAAATGGGTATAAGTCAATTGGTATCTTTTTTGTTGTTTTTACTTTGTTTAGGTTATCTTAGTTGCTCACCATGGCTTTGGGACTAGTTTTTTGTTTTGATGTGACTGTTTTCTTATTGAAACCAAGTAGGGATGTCAGGATAGGACAGATTTGACAACAAATCTTGTTTTTTTGTTATCGCAGCATAACAGCAAATTGCTCTCTTGTCATCACAACTTAACAATCTTGTTAGCACAAAATAGCAATAAGTTGTTTTCTTGAGATTGTAATTTAATTATCTTGTTATCACAGTATAACAATTAATTGGTTTCCCATCAAGAGAATGATTTGTCAAGGTTGTAGCAGTCCGTCTCAGTGTAGGCACTCTGAAGTTGACCATGTTACAGAGTGGAAGAGATTGAGGAATAAATATTTCTTTGATCAGGGATTAAAGCACACAGAAATGGCACTGTGTCTACAAACAGACACAGCTGCTGAACAATGAAATTTTAACTTTTCAAATTTTAATGTCATCTATATGCAGACACAGTCGAGTTTTTCCCTATGTTAAAGAACTGTATTGTCCATTTATCAGCCTCTTCTGTCGTGTTTGGTAATTAATGAACGAGTTTGACACTGCTTTGGAAGTAACACACATTTTACTCTAAACATCCAGCAGACATCACCCATGTCTCTTCTGACATAAACATACCCAACACCCTTTTCTTTCTTACGTCAGTCACAGTTTATCGTCTTCTACTCCGTAGCTTGTTCAACTTTAGACTGCCTACACTGAGTCAAACTACTGCTATCCTGAGAAATAATTGTTATCCTGTGAAAACAAGGCGCACGGTGGGTAGCACTGTCGCCTCACAGCAAGAAGGTCCCGGGTTTGATTCCCGGCTGTGCGGCCAGGGTCCTTTCTGTGTGAAGTTTGCATGTTGCATCATCTGGGAGCTCTGGTTTCCTCCCACAGTCCAAAGACATTTAAGTCAGAGACTAAATTTCCCGTAGGTGTGAATGTATTTGTCTATGTGTCTGCCCTGCGATGGACTGGCGACTGGTTCAGGGGTGTTTCCCCACCTTTTGCCTGTTGTAAATGTGGTGACATTTTTACTTTCACATTTACTCTGGCCATTTTTTGAAAGGAGTGCTTCTGCTGAGAGATTTTACTATGTTTAGGTTTTTTTTTGTTTGTTTTTTTGGTGTATTTGTATTTTTGAACATGATGTGTTCAATTAAACCTTTATAATATAGCCAGGATGTAACTGAAACACAACGTGAATCCTACTTGTGTACACGTTTGATATTACGTGCAAACTTTGTAACCCATAAAATGAGTTACTGTGACACCGTCCCCATTGCTATATATATTTATATATGTATGAGTGGTTATCGTGCGAGGCAAGCCAAGCATTTCCTGTTTCTGGCATTTGCACACTGGTCTGACACAATGCCTGTCTAACACTCCTTTGCACTGTGAAAGAAAAATGGTCTTCTTCATCGTCGTTGTTGTTCAACTGTTTTTAGAAGTTCATCTTCAGAGTGAGTGAACCCTTTTTATTTTCTGTTAATGTTTTCTTGATGTCTGTTTGTGTCTTTATCCTGTCAAACACTCAATCTATGTAGAGAGAAATGTTTAAATAATGAGTAAATGTAGGTATACAGGTCAAAAATAAATCAGAGAGAAAAACAATACAGCTGATATGTTATATTGTACATAGATCTGAGAAGCAGCTACACACAGATCCTCAGATAAACTGGCTTTATGGATAATCACTGTTGGGCTGTTGAGATTTTAGCATGTTCAAATGATATTCCAATCTTAATGTCCTCAGACCAATACCTGAGTCAAACTCAAATCTGCCATGAACAGTAGTCTTTTCTGAGCAAGTTAAATACATCTGGGACTTGCCCTCAGTAAGCTGCAGATACAAACACACAGCTATATGCAAAATGGTGTATTTCACTCTGCCCTTATCAGAACACTTCTCATGATTTAGCGAGAGTACAAAAAAAAAAGCCTTTCACAAAGAGTACGTGTTATACCTCATCTTAACCACAGTATGTACCACAGTATGAAACTTACTTTTGTTAGAATAAAAACTAGTGGTGTCTTGGTCAGGCAATTACTTTGCCTTCTCACACACTCACACACTAACAAAAAACAAACACACAGATTAAAAATAACAACAACAACAGCAACAACGGCACTAAATGTGAGTTTATGAAAATGCTGTTAGCATTAATCATTAATCTGTCTAAATGACTTGCTGGTGAGTCGGTCGTGTCAAATCTTGTGATTGGTGTCCATGTGAATTTTGACTCTTTATTGTCACAGTGTCAAGCCATGTATTTTTTTTACCTTCCTATATGACAGTGCTATCTTAAGAAAGCATCAAGTTTCTATAGGGACAGACATAATAGATTTGATCTTACAGCAGTATTGTGTGAACTTATGTTACTCACCTCTTGTTACAGCCTATCAGCAACCCCAGCTGAAAGTGTCTCCTGTGTTCATCAATGATGAAGGCACAGTTCAGTTGAAGTGTGAAGCATCTCACCGTGTCTCAGTGCATCAGTGCCGCTTCTTTCCAGAGGGACAGAGACATAAAGACAAACGTACTGAAACATGTCAGCTAAAGCTCAGTGGGACTGAACTGATCAGTTGGACAGGTCAACAGTTCTCAGCCAACATTATTTGCTTCTACATTATGGAGACAGTCAGAGGATCCCCGAACTCTCAACCAGTCTCAGTTACTTTCCTGAGTAAGCCCATGTTCTTATTGTAAATCTACTCAGGAGGCCACCATGGATTTTTGTCTTATAGCAGCAAACAGATAACTTATAAAATATCAGCTATCAATGGATTTCTGTAATAGATTACATTGTCAATTCTGAACTGACTGATTTTTCCTGTTTACATTTCTGGTATTTATTTACTGATCATTCTAATGAAAGTATCCATGTGAATGTAGTCACACTGTATACTATTAGTTAATGTTATTTAACTCAGGGTCACAAAATACTGTGTCAAATGTGAGTCAGTCTTTAATATGTCTGTCTGTGTCCTGTCTAAGAGGAGTAATGTGTCAAATTATGAATGCCATCTCCTGTATGTTACAGCCTCTCCCCAGCTGAGGGTGACTCCTACAGCCATGACAGAGACAGACAGAGTTCAGCTGAGTTGTGAGGCACCCCAACATGTCTCAGTACATCAGTGCTTTTTCCTCCCAGAGGGACAGAGGAATAAAGCAAAAGTCACTAAAACATGTGAGCTAGAGCTCAGTGGAGGTGCACTGATCAGCTGGACAGGTCAGCAGTCATCAGTCAGTATTTCCTGCTACTACACAGTGAATGACTCAGGGATAAAGAGACCATCTTCTTATTCTGTCCCAGTCTCAGTAACTGTCTGGGGTAAGTTAATGATATTTTTGAGAATCTTCTCCCATAAATTACAATAATTATTTCATCTTTTTGCAGCCAATGACAAAACAGCAAAATATTCACAGATATAACATTTAAATTGTTTCAACTGCTGAGCTGTCTTTCTCCTGGTTTGAGATACTTCTCTCTTTGCATTTAATTAAGGAGGAGTATATGCTCTGCAGAGAAAGTTCAGTGGTCAGTGATTAGTCATAAAATTTAAATGACTAAATCTGACTAAATCTGTTGTGTGTGAGGTACCACTGGATCTTCATGTTCATGTCTCCTGTAAGTCCCACAATGGATAGGACATCAGAAATTCACCAAGTTGGAGATTTGAGAATCTGGAGGCTTTCAATATCAATATCATTCTTAATTTTGTGCCTCAAATTTGTATTAAGTTTTTACTGAGACCTACGGAGTTGTAAAAACTGTAAATGAATAATGTTTGAGGTTCGTCTCTCAGTGACACTGCTCTGCTAACTAAACATTGTTTAGAAAGACTGTTATACATAACAACAAAAATTACAGCTGAAACTGTGTAATTAGGGAACTCTGTGATACAAAAACACACTTATACTTAAGGAGTGGGTCAAGATGGAGTGCAAATATCCACCTGTGCACTCCTCAAGCATACCACTGGTATGTCTCATAAAGAGAGAGAGAGAGAGAGAGAGAGAGATGGAGAGAAAAACTAAACGGAATCCATGCATCTTTTCAGACCTATTGGGTTCATTATTCTACCCCATTACAGTATAACTAGTAACACATAAACAGCAGTCTCGCATATGCAAAAATAGGTTTTTGGATACTCTTAGCAGATAGTTTCATTTATTCATGTTTATAGAGGTTTCAATTCATTTTTGAGGCAATTGTTTTCTTTTCTTTTTGATGTGTTTTTGTATTTCTGCTTTTCCATTTGTACAGTTTCAACAACAAGCTCCATTCTGACTACTCACAGAACAGCAACATCAAGACAACATGGTAAAGTTTTTCTTTGACACTACACTTACTATCTGTTTAATATGTATTCTCGTGAACTTTGTGTGTTCTTCTGGAGGGTGACTTGGGTTTGAACGCGATACTTTTAATCAGGGCCCAAGCACCGGAGGTGCAAGGCCCTGTTGGAATGGTAAGGATTATTGTTCTTTGACTTCAAACTTGGCCATTTTTGAGGTGGTTTGCATGGGCAAAACTCATGAAATTTGGTGCACACATCAGTGGTTGCCCAGGGACTCCATAGTGCCCTCATATGACATTGAGTCTTGTGCCCGGCATATGCTTTCACCAAATTTGGTACGCATGTGGGTCTCCCCAAGATGAACAAATTTGAAGTACATTGTATTAGCCATGCCCAAGCGAGTTATTTTGGATTTTGTGCTTTTTGACGGGTGTTTTGGCATATTCCTCCTCAGTGTGTCTGTGGGACTTTGATTAATATGTTTTTTTAAGTAATTATACTGTTGTACCTTCTCAGTGATCTTAGGACCTTTGATACTTTTTCCTAGGGAATATGCTGTTTTTTCAATTTTCAAAAGCTCCCTATAACACATTAAATGATTTTGCTGTCTCTCTGACTGACGTGCTATGAAATCAGGTGCTAGTTATTTGACTCCTTGCAAAAATGTGGGAGCCCTCTCTCTTTAGAAACTCAGAAATGAAAGGTAACATATCTTATATAGCAGAAACATCCTTGTTATTACTCCTGAAACAATGCTGTAAAATTGTTTAAAAATGTTCTTTAGACACTCAAAATTAGATCCTTTCTCAGTAAGTATATGCTGTAAGTTATATTAGTTTTTGTGAGACATATCTATGAGAGAGACTTGTTTCAACATAGATTTATAAAACCCTGTTGAACATTGCACTATTTGTGAATTTGTGATCATTTAAATGCAATGTTGTCTTTTGATAAACTCTGAATGAACATAATGGAGAAGTATCCCCTGTCATGAGGTTGTTAAATGATTTAAACCGAGCTGTTTCATGTATGTGAATGATGGGTATCAGACACTGTTTTCAGTGTCATACACAGATTATATGAAAGGCTGGCACGAATGGTTTCAAAAACCAACAATTTTGCTTAACCAGAGGAACCACTTAACATGTTGAACAAATTTTAATTCATATCCTGTGCACGACCACTGTCAGGTCTTCAAATAAGCACTAATGTGTATTCTAATGTTCTCTGTGCTTACCATACAACTCTAGCTGTTTAAGTTTAGTCGTCTAGGAGTTTAATATTGTAAACATATTGAAAACATCACATTTACATTATGCTCTTTGTTATTTCATGACTGGACATTGTTTCCTTGCCAGCTAAAACTACAACGTCACCGTCTAACATCAAACACGGTACAATATGTAAGTTAATTTGTCCTGTGATCAGTAACATTTTAGGAAATAACCACTTGGTGGTAATAATAATATGTTGCTGGACTATCTTGTTATGTGTTTATTTTCTAGACCTTGTGTAATTTAATTTTTCTTGTTGTAACAGCTTCTTTTACAACTTCTTCTACAACTCGTGAAGCAGTAACAGTCTCTACATCTTGTGAGTTTGCCTATCGTCACAACTGTGTTACCCATTCATCATAATTTTTTTGATTATTTACCAGACCAGTCACATGATACTTTTCATTATTTCACGTTAAAACACTGATTTATCCACAGGTACATCCACAACCTTACCATCTTACATCAAAGACAAAACAACACATAACTTCATTTGTCTTGAGGACAATACTACTTATGTATATATGTTGTATTGCTACTCCAAAACTGTGTTTATTTTTCAGACCTCATGTAAAATGTTGTTTAATTATTTTATCATCACAGCTTTGTCCACCAGTCCTGCTCCGCATCCTTTAGCAATGACAAACTCTGCATGTTCTGAGCGACTGGAACAGAAATCAGAGTTCTATTCAAATTGTAGTCAGTAAAACCATCCTGAGTTAAAACAGCATGTTGTTTGTTAAAACATTACACTGTTAGATATATCTGATATCCATATCCATATGCACGTACCTCATGTACATATCCCCATATGTGCATATCCATATGCCTACACATCCTCCCATACACAGAACCAAATAGTAACTCACACAAAGTGACATGAACTGGAGAGTTAAGCAGAGTACACTTGGTCCAGTCTTGGGTGTGAGTCTGAGGGGCTTGTTATCTATGGTAGACAAGGTCAAAGGCCTTGTGGAGTCTGGGTATATCTTTGCACAAGAAGTTGTTTCCTTTAGTCGCAGTCTCAGTAACATTGTGCGCACAGTAACATGTTGTGCATGGAGCTGCTCCTCTCCTCTCCGCTCCGCTCCTCTCCTCTCCTCTCCTTCTTCACTTGCGCCATCACTGAGCCTCAACAAAAGAGGACTACAGCCAAAATCCATCTCTGCGCCTTTTTGTTATTTTACCAACGAATGCATATGCTCAACAAACATGATGAACTTTGCTCCTGTCCTCATTGTAGGGTAGAGAGGTTTCATTGTAGAGTAGCAGTGTGTTGGCTTTGCTCTGTTTCTTTTCTTTTTGATGTGTTTTTGTATTTCTGCTTTTCCATTTGTACAGTTTCAACAGCAAGCTCCATTCAGACTACTCACAGAACAGCAACATCAACACAACATGGTAAAGTATTTCTTTGACACCACACTTACTATCTGTTTAATATGTATTCTCGTGAACTTTGTGTGTTCTTCTGGAGGGTGACTTGGGTTTGAACGCGATACTTTTAATCAGGGCCCAAGCACCGAAGGTGCAAGACCCTATTGGAATGGTAAGGATTATTGTTCTTTGACTTCAAACTTGGCCATTTTTGAGGTGGTTCCCATGGGCAAAACTCATGAAATTTGGTGCACACATCAGTGGTTGCCCCGGGCGTGGCCCAGGGACTCCATAGTGCCCCCGTATGACATTGAGTCTTGTGCCCAGCATATGCTTTCACCAAATTTGGTACGCATGTGGGTCTCCCCAAGATGAACAAATTTGAAGTACATTGTATTAGCCATGCCCATGTGAGTTATTTTGGATTTTGTGCTTTTTGACAGGTGTTACATTTTGGCATACTCCTGCTCAGTGTGTCTGTGGGACTTAATATTGTGTCTGTGGGGGATTAATATGTCTAATACAAAACACATATGAGTTTCTCATACGAGACACATCCTTATATTCAACTGAAATAATGTCTTACTCAAGGCAAAGTGATAATCAGCCAATTCAAAATCATTTTTCTTTTAACCTTTCAAATGTTTCATTACAGCACTGAATACTGCAGTGCTCCCTACAGATCTGACACACACTCACTGTCCACCTAACAGAGCCAGTACACCCTTACTGTCCACTTCATTAGAAACCCCTTTCTCAGACCTACACTCACAGACCACTCTATACTCACCTTATAGATACGCTGTACAATTACAGACTGTAACCAGTCTGTTGACACACACACAGTTTGTCAGGCACTCTCTAAGCTATTTATCAGCGGTCAGTTTCTGACCACAGGACCTCTGTTGGCTGGGTCTTATTTGGATGGCACAGCATTCTAAACACGGCACATGGTGGTGGGTGTCATGCTGGTATCAGTGTATCAGGCAAAGCAGTGATGCTGGGGTTTTTACACATGTCATTGTCACTGCTGGGTTGAGAGTTGTTTGTCACCCAAAAATAACGAGCCTGCAGCGGTACTGTGATCAGAAACTGACCATTGTTGAAGGGCTAGAGGATAGTTAACATAATCTGCGCATGTGAAAAGATGGGCTGTAGTCTCGAAATGTACACTAACTAGGTGTACCTAAAAGGTAGGTGTTTCTAACAAAGCAGTCAGTGAATATGTATCTCACTCTGTCAAGAGACGGTGCAGTAAATTTACATTCTAATACCAACAATCACAAGACTACCAGTAAAACTGTGGGATCCTTTTCACTGCACAGCAGTTTGTTAGCATTAATTCAGTGGTGCTAGTTATTTGCCTCCTTTCAAAAATGTGGGAGCTCTCTCTCTTTAGAAACTCAGAAATGAAAGGTAACATATCTTATATAGCAGAAACACCCTTGTTATTACTACTGATGTTCTGAAGAAACAATGCTGTAAAATTGTTTAAAAATGTTCTTTAGACACTCAAAATGAGATCCTTTCTCAGTAAGTATATGCTGTAAGTTATGTTAGCTTTTATGAGACAACAAATGCATATGCTCAACAAACATGATGAACTTTGCTCCTGTCCTCATTGTAGAGTAGAGAGGTTTCATTGTAGAGTAGCGGTGTGTTGGCTTTGCTCTGTTTCTTTTCTTTTTGATGTGTTTTTGTATTTCTGCTTTTCCATTTGTACAGTTTCAACAGCAAGCTCCATTCAGACTACTCACAGAACAGCAACATCAACACAACATGGTAAAGTATTTCTTTGACACCACACTTACTATCTGTTTAATGTATATTCTCGTGAACTTTGTGTGTTCTTCTGGAGGGTGACTTGGGTTTGAACGCGATACTTTTAATCAGGGCCCAAGCACCGAAGGTGCAAGAACCTATTGGAATGGTAAGGATTATTGTTCTTTGACTTCAAACTTGGCCATTTTTGAGGTGGTTCCCATGGGCAAAACTCATGAAATTTGGAGCACACATCAGTGGTTGCCCCGGGCGTGGCCCAGGGACTCCATAGTGCCCCCATATGACATTGAGTCTTTTGCCCGGCATATACTTTCACTAAATTTGGTACGCATGTGGGTCTCCCCAAGATGAACAAATTTGAAGTACATTGTATTAGCCATGCCCATGTGAGTTATTTTGGATTTTGTGCTTTTTGACAGGTGTTACATTTTGGCATACTCCTGCTCAGTGTGTCTGTGGGACTTAATATTGTGTCTGTGGGGGATTAATATGTCTAATACAAAACACATATGAGTTTCTCATACGAGACATATCCTTATATTCAACTGAAATAATGTCTTACTCAAGGCAAAGTGATAATCAGCCAATTCAAAATCATTTTTCTTTTAACCTTTCAAATGTTTCATTACAGCACTGAAAACTGCAGTGCTCCCTACAGATCTGACACACACTCACTGTCCACCTAACAGAGCCAGTACACCCTTACTGTCCACTTCATTAGAAACCCCTTTCTCAGACCTACACTCACAGACCACTCTATACTCACCTTATAGATACGCTGTACAATTACAGACTGTAACCAGTCTGTTGACACACACAGTTTGTCAGGCACTCTCTAAGCTATTTATCAGCGGTCAGTTTCTGACCACAGGACCTCTGTTGGCTGGGTCTTATTTGGATGGCACAGCATTCTAAACACGGCACATGGTGGTGGGTGTCATGCTGGTATCAGTGTATCAGGCAAAGCAGTGATGCTGGGGTTTTTACACATGTCATTGTCACTGCTGGGTTGAGAGTTGTTTGTCACCCAAAAATAACGAGCCTGCAGCGGTACTGTGATCAGAAACTGACCATTGTTGAAGGGCTAGAGGATAGTTAACATAATCTGCGCATGTGAAAAGATGGGCTGTAGTCTCGAAATGTACACTAACTAGGTGTACCTAAAAGGTAGGTGTTTCTAACAAAGCAGTCAGTGAATATGTATCTCACTCTGTCAAGAGACGGTGCAGTAAATTTACATTCTAATACCAACAATCACAAGACTACCAGTAAAACTGTGGGATCCTTTTCACTGCACAGCAGTTTGTTAGCATTAATTCAGTGGTGCTAGTTATTTGCCTCCTTTCAAAAATGTGGGAGCTCTCTCTCTTTAGAAACTCAGAAATGAAAGGTAACATATCTTATATAGCAGAAACACCCTTGTTATTACTACTGATGTTCTGAAGAAACAATGCTGTAAAATTGTTTAAAAATGTTCTTTAGACACTCAAAATGAGATCCTTTCTCAGTAAGTATATGCTGTAAGTTATGTTAGCTTTTATGAGACAACAAATGCATATGCTCAACAAACATGATGAACTTTGCTCCTGTCCTCATTGTAGAGTAGAGAGGTTTCATTGTAGAGTAGCGGTGTGTTGGCTTTGCTCTGTTTCTTTTCTTTTTGATGTGTTTTTGTATTTCTGCTTTTCCATTTGTACAGTTTCAACAGCAAGCTCCATTCAGACTACTCACAGAACAGCAACATCAACACAACATGGTAAAGTATTTCTTTGACACCACACTTACTATCTGTTTAATGTATATTCTCGTGAACTTTGTGTGTTCTTCTGGAGGGTGACTTGGGTTTGAACGCGATACTTTTAATCAGGGCCCAAGCACCGAAGGTGCAAGAACCTATTGGAATGGTAAGGATTATTGTTCTTTGACTTCAAACTTGGCCATTTTTGAGGTGGTTCCCATGGGCAAAACTCATGAAATTTGGAGCACACATCAGTGGTTGCCCCGGGCGTGGCCCAGGGACTCCATAGTGCCCCCATATGACATTGAGTCTTTTGCCCGGCATATACTTTCACTAAATTTGGTACGCATGTGGGTCTCCCCAAGATGAACAAATTTGAAGTACATTGTATTAGCCATGCCCATGTGAGTTATTTTGGATTTTGTGCTTTTTGACAGGTGTTACATTTTGGCATACTCCTGCTCAGTGTGTCTGTGGGACTTAATATTGTGTCTGTGGGGGATTAATATGTCTAATACAAAACACATATGAGTTTCTCATACGAGACATATCCTTATATTCAACTGAAATAATGTCTTACTCAAGGCAAAGTGATAATCAGCCAATTCAAAATCATTTTTCTTTTAACCTTTCAAATGTTTCATTACAGCACTGAAAACTGCAGTGCTCCCTACAGATCTGACACACACTCACTGTCCACCTAACAGAGCCAGTACACCCTTACTGTCCACTTCATTAGAAACCCCTTTCTCAGACCTACACTCACAGACCACTCTATACTCACCTTATAGATACGCTGTACAATTACAGACTGTAACCAGTCTGTTGACACACACACAGTTTGTCAGGCACTCTCTAAGCTATTTATCAGCGGTCAGTTTCTGACCACAGGACCTCTGTTGGCTGGGTCTTATTTGGATGGCACAGCATTCTAAACACGGCACATGGTGGTGGGTGTCATGCTGGTATCAGTGTATCAGGCAAAGCAGTGATGCTGGGATTTTTACACATGTCATTGTCACTGCTGGGTTGAGAGTGGTTTGTCACCCAAAAATAACAAGCCTGCAGCGGTTCTGTGGTCAGAAACTGACCATTGTTGAAGGGCTAGAGGATAGTTAACATAATCTGCGCATGTGAAAAGATGGGCTGTAGTCTCGAAATGTACACTCACTAGGTGTACCTAAAAGGTAGGTGTTTCTAACAAAGCGGTCAGTGAATATATATATCACTCTGTCAAGAGACAGTTCAGTAAATTTACATTCTAATACCAACAATCACAAGACTACCAGTAAAAACTGTGGGATCCTTTTCACTGCACAGCAGTTTGTTAGCATTAATTCAGTGGTGCATACACACCAAAAGAAGTATTTAGGTAATAAGAGATTATACTTATCTTGCTATGATAGTACTGAGTGATTAGGTTGGAGGCTGCTTTACCAAAAGTAATTAGTTAAAGTGTTCATTGCAAACTTTAGGTGTCTTCTATTCTAAGGCTAAGGTGTCCCAGGTTGTTTTAGTTTTGTTTTTAATACATGTCTTTTCCTCCACAGTTACAGTTACAGGAATGGCCTCTGATTCTGTCTTGACCTCTGAAATCACCACAAGTCACTCATCAAGTAAGAAGCCCCAACATGCTGGTGGCCACTAAGCATTTGGATTTTGATATATTTGTAATTACAACAAGTCGTTATGTCTTCAGATTACACAGATAATATCCAACTGTTTTTGTAGCTGACATTTGATCTTTTTTCATACTTTTCCTCTCTCCCTTCTGAATGTCTTACCAGGCTCTACACATCATACAGAAGAGAACAGAATACACAAAGGTACAGAGGTGTCTCATCCGAGCTGGTCTGGCAGATGTATCAGTTCAATTTAAATCTTGTGCTTTTCATGTTTGCATGGGAGACGATTTGGCTTTGGGCTGCACTACAAAATTTAAAGCTTGAGAATAAACATTAGGATGGAGTATGCATTCAGCATAGATAAATTAGTTTATATCTGGTTATGATTTATATAAGACCAGGCCTCTGACATACACTGATCTCTCATACAGCACTGCCTAAACCTGCCGTACTAATGGTGCTAATCACTAGTGTAGGCGTGTTTGTGTCTGGCATGATGATGGGCTGTCTTTGCAGATTTTTAAGTGAGTATATCTGATTTCATCAGGCTACACGATTACACATTGTTAAATTGAACATCATAGTAACATCATACTCAGTTTAATGTATAATACTTTTGTGAAATGTCTGTCTGCATCTAGTGTCAGCCACCTGCAAATATGGAAGATCTTTGCATCCTTATTACCAAATATGTTATTATGTAATATTAAGTGACCAGGTCTGTAATATGTGATAAATATGTAATTGGTTCTGTCATTAATGATGGCATCATTCATCATTTTCTCTACATGAAATGTCATATATTTAGCTCTTGATTTGAGATATACTCTTATAAAATATTTATGTTTTATGGGTTCATTTAATGATATGTCAAATGTATTTTCAGAGAGACACAAAACTATGAGGTAAGATTGTGTATATACACTGCATAACCCATATCCCACTGAGATATTAAAGATAACAATGACTTATTGTTGAACTCATTTTTCCAGTTGATCTTTACGATCAACATTTCACATTTAAAGTTTAAAATCATTGAGTCAGAAATTTTGTTATTCTTCTTCAGAGTGTTCACAATTTCAGCCACAAAGAGTAAGTTCCTGCATATATTTTACTTAAATAAGAAATCTTTATGCCTGTATGGTAGGATTTCTCAAAGTATCTTTGTCAAAAGATATTTAAGTAACTTGTTGCTACTTTTGTTTTTCTTTAGGAGACAAAGACATACCTATGGTACCAGAGACCAATGGAAATCACTCTGTCTGTCAGTCTGTCTCAGAAAATGAGGGGACTCACACAATGGCCACCTGTTCAACCACTGAGCCACCAGGTAAGAGATGAGCTCCAGTTCAGTTAGAGAAAGAGTAACAGGCCCGGAGTTGTTGAACCCAAAGACACATAATAAATACATTTTTACAATACTTCCAATGAACAGACGAGTTAACAAAACAACCTCAGTACCATCTCTCATCACAAATCCACAGAATCACACTTCACATGTCTTCTCTCAGAGCAGTTTTAATTCTAGACCTGTACAAATATGTCTTTTTGTGCCTCTGATTTTTCAGCCACAGTTGGGACAGCTGAAGAAGGAGGACAAGGAGGTGAAAATGAACGAGTGAGTTTTGATGAGCACAGTTTTGTTTCCGTCTGGTGAAGATGATAAACTTGTGGATTAATTAGCAGTGAAAACACATAAAAATGTGGTACTTGAAAAGCACTGTAAACCTGTTCTTATGAGGAAGACGAGGTCAAAAGAAACTGAATGTGGCGAAGCTAACTCTGCAAATGTACAAGCCAGTTAAGACTCTTATTTTCAGTGAGGTCTCTGCTTGGCTCTTTAAGGATATTGTTTGGATAGTCATTCATGAATCTTATAACTGCAGCCACCTATTTTAAAAGTTTATCTGAAATCTCCCTTTTTTGCAGAAAAGAAACAGAAACTCTCCAGCTAAAACAGAGTTTAAATACAAATCTCTCTATCTACCTTTCAGTTTCTTTCAGGAACTGATGAGATTCACACAGTACCCAACTCCACTCCATCTATTTCTGAGCCATCAGGTCAGATATGAGGAATCTTCCAGTCAAAGAAACAGACAGAAAGTCACTCATCACTCTTACATAGAGGGAGTTTTGAGCACAGGCTCACACTTCGTCTGCCTTGTCTCTGAATGATAATATGTTAATACATGCACATCCATGTCCTTTTTATTTTTAATGTGTCAGGTGCTGTTGGAGATGTTGAAGAGAAAAGACAAAGCCCTGAGGATAAAGCAGTAAGTAAAACTTAGTATGTGTATAATTCTGTGTGGTGAAAATAACCTTGTGAATATAGCACAATTTCTTGTAAAGGGAACTGGTGTCTTGAAAAGGCAGTTAGCATCAAAGAACACACTGTGGGTACTCGAACTGTGCTGATAACCACAGCTGCACCAGATGGCCATATTTAACTCAGCAGACTGGTTTGAATGTAACATGATGGTGACACACGGTGGAGAGAATTTAGTCAGTGGAGCAGTGACATCCAAATATTGGTCACGCTACTAGACAATGAGAAGGTGAAGAGGAGTGAGTAGAGAGAGTAAATACAATAAAGCCAATGAGTAGATGTGCAGAGCTGATTAAGCCTCTAAAAGTAGTTTACAGAATAACTGAGGTTATGCAAATGGAAATGCAAATTATGCCCTGATCTATGTAAAATGTTGTGAGCCATAACAAACCACAACTAGTGTGGTACAGTAAGCAGGAGCAGTTTTGAAGCATCAGTAATGAATTCTCTGAAGTTGTCTGATGGCCTCAGTTACATGGATTACAGAGAAGCGGTGAATGAACACTATGTTTGCATCATGTACTACTGTCAATCCAAGATTTTATGATTTGTTTAATCCTGTTTTTTCTTGTTTTTAATCTTTTGATTATCAGCCGAACATGCATCATATTTACAGTTCCATTTCGAAAAAGAGAGATGATTCCAAGAAGAAGGATTTGACCTACAGCCATGTGCAGAGGGATTGATATACCTACACCGTCTCTAATAAAAATAATTATTGTTCATTAAGATTTTTGACAACTGCTGAGGATAAGTGGCTCTGGCGATTTTGCAGTATTCACATGAATAGAAGATTTCTGTTGTTGTGAAATACATTTTGCCATTTTTTCCTTAGTTTGGACCACAGTGTGAAACTTTTGTAAAGACATTATATATCTAGCTATTCAATTTCTCTTTTCCTTTCCTGTATAGTACACTGGTACAGAATTACTCACCCATGTGTCATGAGTCATAATAATAATGTCAAAATAATGTACATTATTATGTTCTTTGTTTTTTATCTCACCTTCTCATCAGAAAACAAAAGTAATGAAACTATACTGTTAAGTATCTCTGAAAAAAATCACAGAATGACAGCTTGCAAATAATTCTCATTCATGTGTGACAATTTTGCAAGTTGGATTTTCACATAACATTTTTTACATTTTATTTGAGTTTCAGTTGTACTGAACAGCACTTGACTATTTCATTATGTACTTATTTGATTCTTGTTTACATCACAGCAATTAAGTGTGTGGTTGGATCAAGGTACATGAACACAACCAAATGCTGAACAGAATTCCAACAGCCAAACAAACTTTGAGTTTAAAGGAAAGTCCAAGTTTCTCCACTCCAGTGCTCACTCTTCAACTAAACCTTTACAGTAAGGCATGTGATGTGAAGTAGGCCGAGGGCAGGCTACACAGTCAGAGAGGGCCCTGAGTGCCAAATTTAGTCATGCACAGCCCTTTTTTACAGTAACAACATGTGAGCTTACTTGTGTCACGACTCGGCTCAGAAGAGGTGACAAAAAGAAGGGCAGACCACGCACAGATCACATTAAGGACAAAGCAAATTTATTATCAAAGCAAAAACCACCAATAACTTAACAATTAGGCTGGTAGTCAGCAGTATCAGTAGTGCAGGCAAGGTATGGATGTGTGTTAGAGAAGTGTGGGGGTGTTGAAATGCAGTAACCAAAATCCTCATGAAACAAATGGTGGAGGCCTAAGGAAGAAAGAAACAGAAAAGAGGTAGAAGGAAAAGGAAAGCAAGAGAGGAAGGGGAGGGGGCGAGAGGAAGGAAGAGGAAGGCTTAAATACACCTGGAGATCAGAGCACCCAGGTGCCCAACATCAACCAGGACGGCCCTCCCACTCTGACACCCAACTGCACCCAACACAAATACAGAGCGGAGGCCGTCACACCCTCCTCCTAAAAAAAAGGATTCCACCAGGAACCTTAACAGAATAACTACTCAATTTTAAACAAAGTCAACCCAAAATGTTTAACCTAAAACCAACACCACAGAATTCAATAAACCAACTAACTTACCTTGCTTTACCCTGAAACATGAACCTTATTTACCAAAATCTCCCTTTTTTTTTTTTAGCACAAAATAACATCACACACTTACATTTTAATCTACCTTAATCTAAGGTTATTCAATCAACTAAAACAAATATCCCCCAGAACTCCCCTGCAACAATTTTTACTCCAGCACAAACCACCAAGCCATGAACCACCTGCACCTTGTACTTGCATTTTCTCCACTGGCCGTGCTAACCCCCCAACTCAGCAACCTCGGTACCTCAGGAAGCAAATTAAGAGACTGGAAGATGAAGCATCCAATAGGAGATGAGGAAAAACCAACAGGTCAA
The DNA here is from genome assembly GCF_902362185.1 of Chanos chanos. Classification (NCBI taxonomy): domain Eukaryota; kingdom Metazoa; phylum Chordata; class Actinopteri; order Gonorynchiformes; family Chanidae; genus Chanos; species Chanos chanos. The sequence continues at coordinate 39,842,575 of NC_044500.1, forward strand.
AGAGAGGCAATACACAGTCACTATGATAAAGGCGCGCGAGACAGAGCATCTGCGATGACATTATCAGCGCCCTTAATATGACGAATATCTAAACAGTAGGGCTGAAGAAATAACGCCCAACGCATCAGTCGTTGGTTTGGATTCTGTAAAGAACGAAGAAAAGTTAAAGGATTATGATCGGTATAAACAGTCAAGGGAGTGACACCAGAACCCAAATAAACATCAAAATGCTGAAGCGCCCAAATAAGAGCCAATGCCTCCTTTTCAATGACCGAATAGTTTAACTGGTAAAAATTAAATTTTCTCGAGAAGTTATTCACAGGACGCTCCACGCCCAGGTCATCGGTCTGCAACAACACAGCACCCGCCCCTATGTGGCTAGCATCCACCTGGAGACAAAACGGCTCCTCCAACCGCGGAGCGGCCAATACCGGCGCAGAACAAAGAAGTGCTTTCACATTGTCAAACGCGCACTGGCATTCAGACGACCATATGTATTTTGACTGTAACTTCAAAAGGTTCGTTAATGGGGCAACTACGGACGAAAAGTTTTTGCAAACACTTCGATAATAACCTACCATTCCAAGAAAACGCATCAGCTCCTTCTTGGTGGCGGGAGGCGGAAACTTCTTTATAGCCAGAATTTTTGCATGCATCGGTCGTACCTCGCCTTTACCCACTACTTTGCCCAAATAGGTCACGGTAGCTTTTGCAAACTCGCACTTGGCCAAGTTCACAGTCAAATTAGCCCAAGACAACCGATCAAATAAAGCACGGATACGTTGAACATGCTCAGTCCAAGAACTACTATAAACAACATCGTCCAAATAAACAGTACAACCCTCCAGTCCTGAAACTACGTGGTTCATTAAACGCTGAAACGTAGCAGGTGCGTTTTTTAAACCAAAAGGCATTACAGCGTAAGAATACAAGCCAAAGGGAGTAATAAAAGCACAAATCTCCTGAGCACGTTTAGTCAAAGGAACCTGCCAATAACCTTTCAGCAAATCAAACTTGCTTACATATGTAGCTGAACCAATCTGATCAACACAATCCTCCATCCGAGGAAGTGGATAAGAATCTGTCTTGGTTATGCTATTAACTCTACGATAATCTGTGCAAAGTCTAAGAGTGAAATCGGGTTTCCTCACCAGCAGACAAGGAGAAGCCCAACTAGAACGAGATGGTTCCGCTATCCCGTTCTCCAGCATATACTGAACTTCGGCTTCTAATAGTCTCCGTTTCTCTGGGCTAACTCTATAAAAACGTTGTTTTATTGGCTCAACATCGCCGACAATCACATCATGTTCAATAAGATGTGTCCGAGAAGGTGTATTTAGGAACAAAGTTGGATAACTTTGAATAAGAACAACCAATTCACTGCGATGGGGCTCCTCCAAATAGCCCAGCAAATCATGCAATTTTGCAAGCGACTCAGAATTTCTTAGTCGACCCCGCAATACGGCATCGTCAGGCGCCGACAATTCGTCCTCCTCCCCATAGAATTCCCCTGAATGAGGGATATGAACAGAACCTGCAGTAGAATGAACTGACAACACTGCACGGACCTTTTCGGAGTCCTTCTGTTCAATAGGCCCATATTCAGCTGAACGTGTATAATAAGGCTTCAACAAATTAACATGACAAAGCATAGTGGATTTCTTACGAGAGGGAGTCGCAATCAAAGAATTCTGATCAGAAATCTTACGAATGATGGTATAAGGACCACTAAATTTGGCTTGAAATGGTGAACTTACAACAGGTAACAAGGCCAGGACTTGATCACCAGGACTAAACTGTCGCTGGTCAGCGCGACGGTCATACAATCGTTTCATTTTTTGTTGAGAAACCTCAAGTTTCTGTTTTGCCAACTCCCCAGCTGCACACAGTCTATAACGAAAACCGTTAACATAATCAAGCAGATTTTTAGGGGGTTCTGAAGACTTCCAATCTTCGCTCAATACTGCTAGGAGACCGCGCACCGTATGCCCAAACACCAAATCATTTGGACTAAATCCTGTGCTCTCCTGAACAACCTCTCTACAAGACAACAACAACCATGGCATACCCTCCTCCCAGTCTTGGTTCAACTCTGTGCAATATGCTCGTAACAATGACTTAAGATTGGTGAAACCGTTCCAGGGCGCCTTGACTTTGCGCATGGTAGGGAGAGGCTTTATTGTTTTACACGGAACAGTTTTAAAATTTGTGCAAACACGTGTGACGTGAAATTGGATCCTTGGTCGCTCTGAATGGTTTTGGGTATTCCAAACACTGAAATGAACAAAGACAAAGCTTTTACTACCGACTTAGCTGTGATATTACGAAGTGGATACGCCGCTGGATATCTGGTAGCCAGACACATAACGGTCAGCAGATAATTGCTACCCGATTTTGAGCGAGGCAAAGGCCCAACACAATCAATGATCAGATGTTCAAAAGGCTGACAAATTACTGGAATAGGGTACAAAGGGACAGGAGTAATTTCCTGATTCGGTTTCCCGGTGAGCTGACAGGTATGACAAGTTTTAATATATGCAGAAACCTCCCGTTTGAGCCGAGGCCAAAAGAACTGACGCAAAATGCGTTCATACGTTTTCCTAACACCCATATGTCCCGCAAGATTTCCATGCGCAGTTTGTAATACTAGATTTCGAAATTTAACGGGCACAACAATTTGCCAAATCGGGTCGCCCGCAAAACTTTCAGACTGAGGCAGCCACTTCCTTACCAATAAACCATCATGAAGTGTATACCCCTGTGCACAACTATCAACTTCGTGAGGAGGCAGGAGGCCATCATACAACAATTTTAAGGAGGGATCATTTCTTTGCTCCTCAATCAATTCCTCACGAGAAACTGTAGAAAACTCTGAAGGTAAAAGCAGATTAAACCGTTCCCGAGCAAACTCATATTTCGCATCTGGGCCGGATTTAAATCGACTCCTAGCCCTAGTCACTGCACAAGCCGGAAACAAGTCAGAAGGACGTAAAACATTCTCTAATTCTGCGTGACTCAACGGGGAAGACGGCACCTGGGCAACAACATTTGGTGGCGGGGCATCAGGCCAAACACGCCCCCCAGCAAGATCGTTCCCCAGAATCATATCAACACCTGAAACTGGCAACGAGGGACGCACTCCAACCTGTACCACACCCTGTACCAAATCCGAAGAGAGATTTATAGTATGCAGCGGAACAGACAAAGTATTTAAACCTATACCTTGTATTAAAATCTGAGCACCTGTAGCAGACTCCGACGAAAAAGGCAATATCGACTCCCGCAGAAAAGAGTTCGAGGCACCTGTGTCACGCAAAATAGTAACTGGCACTGGTTTATCACTGCAGAGAAGTGAGACGTAACCTGTCGAGACAAAAGCAGAGTAATCTGGATCTTTAGTAATCGGAAAGGAATGTTCAGATTCAATCTCAGGACGAATTAATCCGAGGACAGGTGCAGCCAATACCACAGGTTTAACGTGAGTGCCCCTACTGGAAGATTTTAACTTTGTTTTTAAGACCGGACATTCATTTTTCCAGTGACCACTACAACGGCAATAATTACAAGTTCCATCAAAAACCCTTCTGTCCGATGGAACACGGCCAGATTTGTGCGCTGCTGCGCCACCAAAGCTAAACCTCCTTTCAACCACGGAAGAACTGTCCACGTGGTTAACTTCAGTGTACCCAGTACTGACAAACTTACTTTTATGAGTTAAAACATACTCATCAGCGAGAACGGCAGCTTCACTAGGGGTTTTTACTTTGTTCTGGTTAATATACATAGCAATCGACCCTGGAACTGAATTTTTAAACTGCTCCAATACCACCAACTCGCTAAGTTCTTCAAACGTTTTAACGTCCGACGCAGAACACCAACGATTAAACAACGAATTTAAGTCTCTCACAAACTCTAAGTGTGTCTGTTTCTCACCCCTTTTCCAATTACGAAAACGTTGCCGATACGCTTCTGGAACCAGCTCATAAGCTTTAAGTACAGCAGCCTTTACCTTCTGATAAACTTTGGCGTCGCCCGGATTTAACGCCGAATAAGCCTCCTGAGCCTTACCTGTAAAAACACATTGCAGAAGAAGCATTCGAGCATCGTCAGACCAGTTACGGGAATCAGCTATCCGTTCAAACAAAGAGAAAAAGTATCCGGATCCCGCTCATTAAATTTAGGCATCAACTTCAAATAGCCAATTATATCAGTGCTAGTTCGCCCAATCAAAACGGAACCTTCGTCAGCGTGATCAGAAAATTGTCCCTCTTGGGCTAAAGTTTATATCGTTCTAATTCTAGTCGCGCTTTCTCTGTTTGCAGTTTCATATGTTCCAATTCCAATTCTTTTTGATGTTTCAGTTTTTCTAATTCGAACTCCCGTTGCTGTTGTTCCAGTTGTAGCATTAAAAGCTCCTTTTGTTGATTAAAATTTAGTCCAGGAGAAATGACAGGCACTGAAGGGCCAGGACTAGGTGGGTTTGATGAAATTAATACACCTGCCTCTACCAAATTTGCACACAAAATAGCCTTTATATCATCTTTTCTTCTCTGTGTTCCAATTTCAATTTTATAGTGCTCAGCAATTTTCAACAACTGTTGTTTCTTACATTTCTCTAAAAGCTCTTCCGAGGGGGACTGAACAAATTCTTCCACAGCAGATTCCATGGTCCAACCAACAAACACCAACCCTGATCCAAAAACTACAATAACACGAAACAGTTTTGCAACAAAGCACTTACCTGGAGCATCCCCACCCCTAACTAACTAAGTGGCGCATCCAACTAACTATCTAAGCTCAACCCTAGTCTTCGTACGATTACTTGTGGTGGGTACTTATGCACTAAAAGCCCGCTGGCACGGGAAGCACCCGAAAAACGGCGACTCCACGCAACCACGGAAGTGCTCCCGGGACAACTGCCGCATCCACGTTCACCGCCACACTAATAAAAACAACAAACACCAATGGAGTCCATAGGGGACAACATGGTTAAACCTACCGGGTAGATAGCTCCAGATTACAAACCAACAGTCACAAAACAAAAGGACCAGGCTTACCTCCAGGCCTGCCACAACTCACAGCCCAACTCCACAAAGCACAGGCCGCAAAACAACGGAGGTCCAAACGAACTACTCCCTCAAGCACCACAAACAAATTCCCCACAAATCTTGAAACAAGAGAAAACAAAACCAACTATGCATGACCTGCCCAACCAAACCAAAGACCAAAATACACAAAGCACCCTACAACCTCAACATTATACCAAAAACAACCAAAGAATGGACGAGCCCCCATTTTGTCACGACTCGGCTCAGAAGAGGTGACAAAAAGAAGGGCAGACCACGCACAGATCTCATTAAGGACAAAGCAAATTTATTATCAAAGCAAAAACCACCAATAACTTAACAATTAGGCTGGTAGTCAGCAGTATCAGTAGTGCAGGCAAGGTATGGATGTGTGTTAGAGAAGTGTGGGGGTGTTGAAATGCAGTAACCAAAATCCTCATGAAACAAATGGTGGAGGCCTAAGGAAGAAAGAAACAGAAAAGAGGTAGAAGGAAAAGGAAAGCAAGAGAGGAAGGAAGAGGAAGGCTTAAATACACCTGGAGATCAGAGCACCCAGGTGCCCAACATCAACCAGGACGGCCCTCCCACTCTGACACCCAACTGCACCCAACACAAATACAGAGCGGAGGCCGTCACACTTGTAACAGGCCAATCAAAATTTGCCAGTTGTGAGTGATACAGCCCATTTGGCATTATTGAGGTGTTCTCTGGGTAATGAGTTTAGTTCAGTGTAAGTACTGGGGCCATGGCAGCTTTGTCTAGGGTCAGCTGTAAATCAGGGTATTGCAAAAGCCTAGTTCACTCTCCCACTCCACTGGCTGTTCTGTGTTAGATTTTCTCAGTTTAGTCACTTCCTTGTTTCTCTTGGCGCAGTTAGTTCATTATTCAGTCATTAGTTCCACCTTTCTTTGTCAGTCAAGTTTGGGTTTCTGTTTGTGTAAATACCACCTAGTTCCCCTTAGTTTTCTTGGTGAAGTCTTTGTCTAATCTCGTCTGATGTGACCTGATATTCCTGAGCAAGTCTAAGAGTAATTTTGAATCTTGTGTGAATCCTGTTTTGTTCTGTTTTTTTGTGTTCTGGGCCTCTCTTTTCTGGTCTGCCCTTTGTTTCAAATAAACTCTAGTTCCTTGCTCATACATCCAGTCGCACCTGCAGGTCCTGATAGGTATAAAACTAGGGATACAGTTTTGCCATTAACTGAGGAGAAAGTCTCAGTGCTGCCTCACACTCCATGACACTGTTGTGCAGATGACTCCCTCAGGTTGAGAACAAACACATTACACAGACACTGGCGTCAATGCCTGTTTAGTGGTCATGTGTATACAGATAGCTAAACCACATACATCTCACCAAATGGGAACGCATATATTCATATGCACCGCACCATCTCACATTTGTGTATGAAGGTTAAGGCTAAAATGACCAATGTGCAAACCACTGGCTTAGAAAAACAAGCTAGTAGTGCTCATTTATAAAAATAGAGGCGGCACTGAGGGTTTGTTCAGCCATGGTAAGTACATGATTATACTTGGTTCTTTATAGGGTGTTCCAGCTTGTTTGTAGCATCAAAGAAGTGGAGCTGCTTTCTACTGAATACTAACTTGGGTGTTGCATGTCATTTATTTAAAAATAAACATGTTTCATGAAACATAACTATGATACACAAAATATTCCATTAAGAAAGGCCAATAATGGCAGTTTCAGATCAGAAAAGACATAAATGTGGTGTCCATAAGTTTTAAAGTGTCTTTATACTTCAAACTTCAATCATGCCACCCAGATGAGAGGAGGATGGAGATGATCTCAGTATTCTCTGTATTACCAGGAGGAGCAGGGCTGTAGACACATTAGTGTTATTAATGACAACCATCACGAGGCTGCTGTCTGAAACTGGAGAGTGATGAATGTTTTTAATAAAGGTGAAGTAGACCGTGAGAAGTGAACTTTAACTTCTTCTAACACTTGCTCTGGAACTGACTCATGCAGTGCAACGCTTGCCTGTGTTCATGTGCATGTAGACTTTTTAACCATATTCACAACCCACTATAAAGACCTATGCCCTGATTAACTGTCTTTGCCTACTAATCACTTAGTAGCTTGATGTGGGAAGAACAGCTTGTGTTCATAGTTGTATTCTTTTTCATTTTTTTACACACCCGTCTATTAGAGTCCTCGCCTCACATCACTGCTCAAATACATCCTTTATGGATAACTACATACATACATTGCCTATGAGAAGTTCAAATCACTTTTGATGTCGTTCACATTTTGTTGCATCAGGTTACGACACTTCCATCCATTTATGTAAACAGTGTAATTCACACTTCCCATAGAAACTGGTTTTGCTAAGAAACACCTCTTTTAAAATAAAAAGAAATACATATGTCAAATTGATTCATATATTGTTGTTATGTCATTAACCAATTTTTACATTATATTTATTTATTTTTCAGACGCCTTTACACAAAATGACTTCCAATACAGGCAGAGTACAAAAGCAAGCAAATAACCATTCAGGCAATTGTTGTATAAGTGCTACCATTAAGTTCATAATCAGACTAGAAACACATGCAAGTAAGTTAAAGGAAAGAAACAGAGTGAGCTACAAGTGATACAAAAAATATTGCATGCTGAGTGCTGCAATTAACTTCTATGCACCTTGCTATAAACCTAACTGTTTATCAGCAAGAATGCACAGTTCACTTCAGGATTGAAAACCATCAAATTATTTTTGTTTTGCCCATGTAGTGGTCTCAGCCTTTACTGGCAACTTTTTACTTCCTTCGACACTTTTACGGTTTAATTTTTTAAAAGATAATTAACATTAATAAATTCAGTATTTTTCCTGTGCTACCATATTTCCAGAATTTTATAGTTTACTATAGGGTGCTACAGCAAAACGGGCAGCTACATTCATAATTAGGAGATATTTTCTCGTAATTACGAGATCTTTTCTCATAATCACGAGATCCTGATTTCGTAATTCCGAGATCTTTTCTTGTTATTACAAGATCCTGATCTTGTAATTATGAAATATTTTCCCATAATTATGAGATCTTTTCTCGCAATTGCGAGATAAGGTGTCAATTTTTTTTTTTATTTGTGAAAGCAATGCGCTTCTATAGTAGTATCTTGCAACAGTATTGTGTGAAAATATGTTACTCATCTCTTGATACAGTCTATCAGCAGCCCCAGCTGAAAGTGTCTTCTGCATTCATCAAAGAGAGAAATCTAATTTTTGTGGGTGCTGATGAGTATTAAACTTGAATGACAGAAGACTGATGATGTTTGTTTTGCTGGTGACATGCTGTTAGTCCATTCATTAATGTGACCAATTCAAAATGTGAACATGTGTGTCCTGAATCCAGAGACAGTGGAGGATTTCACTTTTTAAAGGGCATTCACTGACCCTTGCTGTGATCATACACAATTTTGATTAAAAGCAACACATTCATGTTTTGAACGATTTCAGTGTTAGCTGTATGACTGTGACAAGATTTCACTGACAGTCTCAGAAACAAAGAGATGTGTTGTGTCCTAAAAAAAAAGCCACATTAATGGACTTTATAGGCACATTTGCTTCTACTTACACTGTTGGCTTGAAAATGAGATTCTGTGGTGTAAGAAGACGTTAATCACTACCTCCATCAGTGGTTTGGTGAGGGATGTGTCATCTATTTCCTGTTTCCTTTCACCATTAGATTTGTCTGACATCTCATCTGTTTTCTGTTCATTTGCACTGTAGTGTGAGAGTAAAATGTTCTTAGTTCTCATCATTGCTGCTCAGCTGTTTTTGGAGGTTCATCTACAGAGTGAGTACTCGCCTGTTCTCTGTGTGTGTTCTTTCTATCTGTCCTCTGTGGGAACTTAGGAGTAGTGTTTGCTATATAAAGAGCTAAAGCAAATGATACAGGTGTCATGACAACTGTTGATTTCAGATGTGTGAAATATACTATATGCTAAATATAGATCACAAATTAAAATGCATCCTCTGATTATCTCTCTGACGAAATGTTGCTTTTGCTACATTAACACACGCACACAGATGAACGAAAAATCAAACCAAACAAGACAAAGCAAATCAAAAAGAATTAAGTGTAAGTTTGATAGACAATGAAAGTACTGGATGTTCAGACAGTTAGCCTCTCTAAATGACTTACTGGTGAGTTGGTCTTGCGATTGATCTTTATCAGTCAAGGTGTCCATATGAATTTAGAGTTGTTGCTGTCATAGTGTCACACAATTTTTTTTTTGCCTTCCTATATGATGGCGCCATCTTAAGAAAGCATCAAGTTTCTAAAGGGACAGACATAATAGATTTGATCTTACAGCAGTATTGTGTGAACTTATGTTACTCACCTCTTGTTACAGCCTATCAGCAACCCCAGCTGAAAGTGTTTCCTGTGTTCATCAATGATGAAGACACAGTTGAGTTGAGTTGTGAAACACCTCACTATGTCTCAGTGCATCAGTGCTGCTTCTTTCCAGAGGGACAGAGTCATAAAGACAAACGCACTGAAACATGTCAGCTATAGCTCAGAAGGACTGAACTGATCAGTTGGACAGGTCAACAGTCCTCAGCCAACATTATTTGCCTCTACACTGTAGGGACAAGTGGAGTATCCCCTCTCTCTCAACCAGTCTCAGTTACTTTCCTGGGTAAGCTCCTATGGAACAAATGCGAATCTACTCAGGGGACTAATATGCATTTTTGTCTTATAGCAGCAAACAGATAAATTACAAAATATCAAAATATCAGAGGATTTCTGTAATAGATTACATTGTTTATTCTGAACTGACAGATTTTTTTTTGTATTTATGAAATTAACTGATCATTCCAATAAAAGTGTCCATGTGATTTTAGTAACATTGTATGCTACTAGTTAAAGTTGTTTAACTCAGGGTAACAAAATGCTGTGTTAAACATGATTCAGTCCTTAATAACTGACTGTGACCTGTCTAAGAGGAGTAATGTGTCAAATGATGAATGCCATCTCCTGTATGTTACAGCCTCTCCCCAGCTGAGGGTGACTCCTACAGCCATGACAGAGACAGACAGAGTTCAGCTGAGTTGTGAGGCACCCCAGCATGTCTCAGTACATCAGTGCTATTTCCTCCAAGAAGGACAGAGGAATAATCACAAAGTCACTAAAACATGTCAGCTAGAGCTCAGTGGAGCTGAACTGATCAGCTGGACAGGTCATCAGTCACCAGTCAGTATTTACTGCTACTACACAGTGAATGATTCAGGGATGAAGAGACCATCTTCTTATTCTGTTCCAGTCTCAGTAACTGTCTGGGGTAAGTTAATGATATTTTTGAGAATCTTCTCCCATAAATTACAATGATTGTTTTGTCTTTGTGCAGTTGCCTCTTTCTCTTTGCAATTAATCAAAGGGCCTTAACACTCATTTTCTCATACCTTCTGTACTGGATACGAACATTAGAAGTTCATGAACCTGGACACAAGGGAATATATATGGAGACTGTTATAACTCATGTTACTCTATTTCACTGTTTTTCTATTTTCTATTATCGTATGGTCTTAATTTTGGTTCCGTTCAAATTTTATTTGGAAGTGTGGAGCAACAATGAGATGAGAAAGCCAAAAATGATTAACATTTCAAGTTCAAACTAAGTGACATTGCTCTGATAACAAAATGTTGCTGAGAGAAAAAATATCTTTTTTAGCATTATCATTAAACCTCAACATTTAGACATTACTAGACATATCAACAGCAAGTACAGCTCGCATGGTGTAATTAAAGAGGTTTAAGACACTGACCCTCTTACATTTAAAAAATAAATCAAGGATTGCACTGCTCTGCCTGTGAAGCCATCCAGGACACCTCATGAACTCCCCATAAAAAATTAAAAGGAAGGAGAGGAAGAGCAGAGTAAGAGAGAAAATAAGTGTGTGAAGGAGAAAATAAAGCCTATAGACTATGTCAAAATAAACAGAGTAAGGATTTACACCCATCAAACTGTACCCCAACATTACATGTCCACTGGCTATAACAAACAGCAGCTCCACATGTACAAATATAAGTTGTGTAGTTCATGACAAACAGTTTTCACTTTGACATGTTTACAAAGCGTTAGATTTAGTGACAAATTTCAAGGGCATTTTTTTAGTGGTTACGCTGTTGTATCTTTGTCACAGAATTTAAACTTGGGATCTTTGTTCTTTGTTGTCGGGCATGTACCGTCAAAAAAATTTCGCCGTTTTCTTTGGCACAGAAAATATTTTTTTTTTCCGGTCTGAAGCATCAACAAATCAGGTGCTATCTATATGATATCTTACAAAATGTGACAGATTTTTCATGTCGTTTTAGAAACTCACGTATAAAAGCTTTGCATTCAAAATATTCTGATAGCATATCTTACTGATTATTACCCAGCTATCTATCGTTTGAAAATTGTAATTTACTTACTTAAAAATTTGTCTTTTATCATTTGGCTTCCGTAATATTTCGTCTTCCTGTAAACAAATGCACATTTTGTTTATTTGTTAATTTTTTGTGCTCTGGCTTTGGTGAAGCAAATCAAATGAGAGACATTTGTTTGAGCCCAGATATGTAAAATCATGTTGCACATTATGATATATATGTGATATTGCTACTATGTAATGCAAACTAGCAATCTCACAAACTCCCACAGGATGTTAAGGAAACATGTCTGCTCAGTCTGATTTTATTAAATTATTTAAAATCAGTTGTTTTATGCCTGTAAAAGATGGATATCATAAGTTATTTTCATTGTCATAAGTAAATTACATAGCAGACTGGCCATGCGATTTAATGTACTAATTTAATATACAAATTTCTTGTAGTACCTTGTAGATGACCACAAACAGGTCCATAAATAAAAATGTAAACATACTCTCAAGTTCTCAACTCTTACTATGCAACTATATGTATCTGTTGTTTAAGAACATACACATATATAATCCATGAAATTCAATAGATGCTTTTCATTATTTCACCTTCAGACACTGATTTCTCCACAGGTACATCCAGAACCTTACCACCTGACATCAAAGACAAAGCAACATGTAAGTTAATTTGTCTTGAAATGCTTTGGAAATAAATGCAATGTTTTAACAATATGTTGCTTCGCTACCTCACCACTGTGCTTATTTTCCAGACCCCACATAAAATGTTTTTTAATTATCTTATCATCACAGCTTTGTTCACCAGTCTTTCTCTGCATCCTGAAACAACAACTAAAGCAACAAATTCCAGATATTGTTGAACTGATGTTAGAATTCTTGTTTAAGAAGAAATTTAAATCAGTTTAAGTCTTCTTCTCCTGGAGTTAGCATATTCCATTACAGAATGGTGGTGTATTGGCTTTGCTCTGTTTCTTTGGTCCATCTCATTCTAATTCTAACATGTATAGCAAATATAACAGGTAATAAGGACTTTTATGTTAAATGGACTTAGTGATGTTTCTTTTCTTTTTTAAGCAGTGTATTTGTGTTGTCTTTTTCTTCATCTGTACAGTTACAACCACAAGTTCCAGTCTGCTTACTAATATAACAGCGATATCAACACAGCATGGTAATGCATATCTTTTACACTACATTTACTCTCTTTTAGCACATATGCAGGAAAACTCATTTTAGGTTGGATTAGATTTTTTAAAAATCCTAACCTAATGAAAACATTGCTAAATACACGAAATGACTATAATAGTCAGAAAAAATCTTGCAGGTAAAAACAGACAGATATGAGTATATTAATATTGGAATGCATCACAAAGAAATGTAAATTTTCGATTAATCCGAAGAGTATTAAGGTGTTCAAGATACCAGTATCAGAGTGTCTAAAATAAGTTTTAGGAAACACAAAATATTTTGTTAATTAGGATTGAAAAACTAGCAGTTATGCTTCTGCTTTCATAAATATCTGAATGGTCTGTCTGGCCTTTTTTTTTATCTTTTTTGCAAATCATATGCTTTTTTTTTCATGGTTTTTATAGTTTTCCACAAGTATAGAATAAGTGAAAGAGCAATGAAGAGAAAACAAAAGCATGCCAAAATGGCAAATCAACAATTTCACGGTGATAACAATAGTACACAAATAACATGCTTTTTATGCCCATGCTTCAGGAGGGTGAGTATGCGTCTAGTGATCGGAATCATTTCCCTCCACTCTCAAGGGTCTGAGATCTCTGTATGAATTTCACAGAGCAGCCAGGTTCACAGATGTTTTTCACACATGGAGGGGCCACTATCCCCTCTATGTTATGAATGTTTATCAATGAAATTTAATCAATAAATTTAACCTATTTAATGCGTTGATTACCAGAACCCTCAGATTATTGGTGAGGACTGAAGAAAGTAAGTAGGACGCAATGCTCCTTTGGGCGTTTCACAGTTAAAACTTGTTTCCCTGCTGATGAAGGGCTGTTTATTTTAACAGTTTGTCCTTTTGTTACTGAGCGAGAGTCAGTGTGTGGGGTTTCAGGTAACCTTATATGGGTTTTTTCATACAAGACCCATAAAAACATTCAACTGAAATAGTGTCTTAATAAAAACAAACTGAGAATTGGCAAATTTAAAAATTTTTTGATTGTACCCTCCTTTTCTTTATAGCGCTGAGCTCTGCACAGTCTCCAACAGATCCAGTACATAGGCCATTCTGTCAAGAGACAGTTCAATGAATTTAAATTGTAATGTCAACAGGCACAAGATCTTTTCTCTTCACAGATGTTTTTTAATCATGAATTCCTATGATGGAAACACACAAAGAAGTATTTAGGTAATAAGAGATCTTGCTATGGTAGGATTGAGTGTTTAGGTTAGCCATAGTGTTCACTTCACATCAGCCATAGAGTTTCTCATACAAGATATATCATTAAACTCAACTGAAATAATGTCTTGCTCCAAGCAAAGTGATAATTAACCAATACAAAATCATTTTGCTTTTAATCTTCTCAAATGTTTCATTGCAGCACTGAATACTGGAGTGCTCCCCACAGAAGTAAATAAACATAGTGTTCACCTCAAACTTCAAATTTCTGTTCTAAGGTTAAGGTGTCGAAGGTTGTTTGACTTTTGGTTTTGTTTCAACCTTTGTCATTTCCTTTATAGCGACAGTTATAGGAACAACTTCTGGTTCTGTCTTGAAAGCTAAAACCACCATAAGTCACTCATCAAATAAGAAACCCCAACATGCTGGTGGCCACTAAACATTTGGATTTTGATATATTTGAAATTACAACATGTTGTTATGTCTGTGGATTACATACATTAGTATGTAGTTTCAGTGGTGCATATACACCAAAAGAAGTATTTAGGTAATAAGAGATTGTACTTATCTTGCTGTGATAGTACTGAGTGATTATGTTGGAGGCTGCTTTACCAAAAGTAACTAGTTATAGTGTTCGTCGCAAACTTTAGGTGTCTTCTATTCTAAGGCTAATGTGTCCCAGGTTGTTTTAGTTTTGTTTTTAATACATGTATTTTCCTCCACAGTTACAGTTACAGGAATGGCCTCTGATTCTGTCTTGACCTCTGAAATCACCACAAGTCACTCATCAAGTAAGAAGCCCCAACATGCTGGTGGCCACTAAGCATTTGGATTTTGATATATTTGTAATTACAACATGCTGTTATGTCTTCAGATTACACAGATAATATCCAACTGTTTTTGTAGCTGACATTTGATCTTTTTTCATACTTTTCCTCTCTCCCTTCTGAATGTCTTACCAGGCTCTACACATCATACAGAAGAGAACAGAATACACAAAGGTACAGAGGTGTCTCATCAGAGCTGGTCTGGCAGATGTATCAGTTCAATTTAAATCTTGTGCTTTTCATGTTTGTATGGGAGACGATTTGGCTTTGGGCTGCACTACAAAATTTAAAGTCTGAGAATAAACATTAGGATGAAGTATGCATTCAGCTCAGATAAAGTAGTTTATATCTGGTAATGATTTATATAAGACCAGGCCTCTGACATACACTGATCTCTCATACAGCACTGCCTAAACCTGCCGTACTAATGGTGCTAACCACTGGTGTAGGCGTGTCTGTGTCTGGCATGATGATGAGCTGTCTTTGCAGATTTTTAAGTGAGTATATCTGATTTCATCAGGCTACATGACTACACAGTGTTAAATTTAACCCAGTAACATTACACTCGGCCAGTGGATGCAGACAGACATTTCATACCTTTGTGAAATGTCTGTCTGCGTCCAGTGACAGTCACCTGCAAATATAGAAAACCTTTGTATCACTAAATATGTCAATATGTAATATTAAGTGACCAGTTACGTAATATGTGACAAACATGTACTTGGTTCTGTCATTAATTATGGCATCATGCATAATTTACTCTACATGAAGTGTCATATATTTAGCTCTTGATTTGAGATATACTCTTATAAAATATTTATAAATGCATTCATTTAATGATATGTCAAATGTATTTTCAGGGAGACACAAAACTATAAGGTAAGATAGTTTATTTATACAGCATAGATAATAATGCCTTATTGTTGAACTCATTGTCGCAGTTGAACTTTGTGATCGACATTTCACATTTTGGCCTCTTATACCCGGCGCAATGCGGCACAAACCGAAACACAAGTGTCTTTGCTAGTTTCAGACCGATGCAGTTGTCATTTTCCCATCCAGCGGCCACGTTGTTTAAATAACACATAAACTGCACTCGGCCTAAATGCGCTTAGGTCATGCGCTTTAGACCATGTGCTTAGATCATTAAAATAGAGCCCTTGGAGTTTAAAGTCACTGAAACAGAAATCCTGTTATTCTCCATCAGAGTTTCCAAGATTTCAGTCACAAAGAGTAAGTTCTTGCATATATTCCGTTTGAATAAGAAATCTCTATTCCTATATGGTAGCATTTTTCTAAATAACTTTGCCAAAACTTATAAAAAAGATATTTAAGAGACTTGTTTCCACTTTGTTATTACTTTAGGAGACAAAGACATGCCTGTGGGACCAGAGAACAGTGGATTTACTGTAAGTTTTACATTCAAAGCAGTTCTGGGATTTTAGAAAGACTTTCCTAAAACACAGCAGTACAGAACACATAAGCTCTCAGTGAAACGCCGTAAAGAATTCTAACACAAATGACTCTGTCTGTCAGTCTGTCTCAGAAAATGAGGGGACTCACACAATGGTCACCTATTCAACCATCGAGCCATCAGGTAAGACATGATTTAAGCTCAGTTGCTTCATGGGTGTCAGAGATCGATATTGTACGTTATTTTCATTGTCATGCGTAAATTATATGACAGACTGGCCATGTAATTTGAGATATGGTACATTTTCCATCAATATCTTAATTTTTCTTTTAAGAATATCTTTATTACATTTTTTTCAAATACAACACAAGGCAAAACATAACATGACAAAAGGAGTAAGTAATAATAAGAAGTAAAAATGAAAATAATGGGCATTATCTCCATCCCCAACCCTCACCACCCCCCACAACAGAAAAGGCAGCATAGATAAATAAATATGTAAACAAATAGCAAGGTTACAGGAAAACTTGTTTTGCAGTAGAAATGGTATAAAGACAGGCTAGGCTGGTTTAGGAAACCCTTGTAATATGGAAGACAGCGTAGGTCCAATGCGTTCAAAGTAAGGGCCCCAAACTTTTATAGAAGGCGTCCTCTGAAGAGTGAAGCATACATGAAATGTATTCATTGGGAATACACTCCATTCTAAGGTTGTGCCATGATGTTTTTGTTGGAATGACGTCCTTGATCCAAAAGAGCAAAATATTCTTTCTAGCAGCAAAAGTCAATAGATTGAATATCCTCTTGTGTTTGATATTTATAATATGACCATCTGGAAGACCAAGAAGGAGACACATTGGATCTAACTCTATTGGAACACCAAAGATATCAATATCTTAATTACCTCAAAGAGGTCCATAAATACAATACTCCACATAGCCTAAAGTTCTTCATGCTTACTATGCAACTATATGTATCTGTTTAATAACATACATGTAAAGTAAAAGTTAGAATGTTTCTTTGTACAGTTTGATTCTGATTTTAGCCTGTGTGGCCATACCAGTATAGCAAACATAACTGCTATGAGTATTTATGTAATCTGGGCCAGTTTTTTTTTCCTTTTTTGTGTATTTGTGCATCATATTTTTTATCCTGCACAGTCCAAAGCATGTGTTCCATTGGGCCTACTCACACAATGGCACAACATGTTAATGTATATTTCTATATCTTTAAATTTAGTGAGAAGGTACAGAAAATATTTAACCAAAACAGACACTCATATTGTCTACATTCTATCTGTTTTATGTATTTTTCAGTCCATTACAGTTTTTACTCCGGTCTGTTTACAAAAATTTGTAAACAAAACATTGAAACTTCATTGATATTTCTCTTGTTTTAACTGTGATATTTAGCTGAGATTCTAATGTGGCTATGCTCATTTTTTTTCAGGGAAACCGACAACCGGGAGGTAAAAAATCTATAACCAGTACACATGTAGTATTAGCATGAGTTACAGTGCCAGCATAAAGAATGTATATACAGTGAGTACAATGCTACTGTAGTGCACCTCTGAATATAATGTCCAGCAAACCACATGAATTCTTCCAATATATAGTCATTTCAGATTTTAATTACAATTGCTTTTCAAAAAATGTATTTCTTTAATCGGAATCGGTTTCCTTTTAATGTTTACAGATCTTTCCCTGGTAAACCCCTTGACCACAAAGGTAAGTTTACGCATACTCTATTCAAAAAAGATACTTAAGCAACATAACATCATTGCCTTTGCCATGGGTACTCTGTGAAATGAAATAAAACATTCAAATGTATTTTTTAAGGCGATCTCATGAGAACAGCAGCTTTGATCAGTGCAGACTTGTTAAAAGCAATACATATGGTAAGCATTACATAAAAGGTACATTATGTATATTTCTATAACATGAAAAATAGTTTCTTAAAAACTTTCTACAGTGTTATCTATGAAGCTCTAATATGAACCTCTTTGATTTTCAGCCTGTTTCAGACCTGCCTGGGACCTACACAGTTGTAATATATGTATGTAATCCACCTCATAGCTCTCATATATAATATATATAAATAGGACAATTACAAATGCAAAACACACAGACCTATTTTTATTTCCTTTATGTCTATTTGTAATTAATTATGACGCGCACAATATGATGTTTGTCACCCTCAGAAGGAAAATGAAAGAATACCTCAGTGAAAAGACTCACAACCTGCAGTGCATTCACTGATATTCAAACATGTGGTATAATATTTTATCATGTAGGCCTACATCACAGCTGTTCCAGTTCATACGCATCATTATACATCATTATATTAATACATTAATACATCATAAAGTTTATGTCTAAGTACTTGCATTGTCTCTGAACAGAATACTTCAACTATAATATCTGAAAACTGATTTTTATTGAGTACTTTTGACATTCAGGTGGCATTATCATATCCATCAAGCTTTTACAGAAAACAGATCTGTTTGTCATTCATGTCAATGTTCTTATGATTACAGAACCAGTGCTTTCTCAAAATCAAGTACTTGCAATTTAACCTTTTTTTCAGTATAGCATTTTTCAGTCCAGATGATATTAAGCTGTTTTTTTCATTTCTGTAATACACAATGTGTTCTCTGTAAAGTTGTTTGGTTAATGCATATGGCCTGACCTGTTTACTGATAAGAATTGTTTTGAGCATAGCATGTATACATAGGCTGATCATTATTCAATCGGATATGCCCTTGTATTACCAGTTTAGCAGTTTAGCGTATTTAAAAGTAAACCCAGTTATACAGTTCATAATTCCTTACGTCATTTAAGAGATTAGTATTGTTTTTTTGCCAAAAGTTTCATAAATTCACACCAGTGTCTCAGCGACATCAATAAATAGAACTCAATCATGTAAATGAGATTTGATAAAAAATGTAAATTTTTTAACTGCTTAATGACATGTGAGATGACCTCTGTACATGATGTAAGTTTACAAATTCTTGCTTTCCTGAAAATTAAAACTAATGGTTTATGACATCCTGGGTTTGGGACCATCATTCCTTCTTTCTTCTGTAATTAAAGGGGAGGTCCGTTGATTGATCCGGGGGGTCATTTGAGTTTTTATGACAACTGAAATGACTTTAGATGATTTTTTGATCAAAAACCTTTTTTTTTTTTTTATCTTCGATTAATTTAGGGTGACCATAATTTGGTTTTCAAAAAAGAGGATGGGGGTGGGGGGGGAGTGATGCATCCCCCTCCTAACTTATGGGGAAATTTAAGTGTATGTCACTTTCGGTTCCTGTCGTTGTGCATGTAAGGCTGATGGTTGACAATGCAATGTGAAACTGCATCTGTACTTAACTGCCGCAATACATAGCTGGCTAGTCTTTAGTAAGACAAATAATTGCTAGCACAAAAACAATGGCAAGATGACCTTATTTCTTTCCATTCAAGTTTTGGTGGCGTTAGGGCTTTCTTTATGTCTCTTGGCTGTTGCTGCGGTGTTAGCTGTAATGAATGAGATGCAGTTTAACCAGCGTTTATGGCATGATAGTGTACATGACCGTCCACTGCTGGCGTGCAAGAGGGCGGGACCTAAAGAAAAAGGTCAAAGCACCCCACCAAACAACTTTCATTCTCTAGACACACTCAAAACTATATTTTCTTGTTGAGAGGAGGGGAAAAATGAACTAATGCAATGACCTTTACATGAAGCACCTGTGAGTTCAGAGCCTACACAGCTTCACTAGAAGATTACTCTGAGAATGAAAAATGAGCAAAGACTGAAGAGAGACATAGATAAGGAAAGCAACAATAAACACGTGCAAGAAATGAGAGAGTCATTAGGTGATAAACCTGTAAACCACTCAAACTGAATTTGTCTTATGTTGTTTTCTGGTCCCTCTGGTGGCCAGCTTGAGGCATGGCAAGCATATGCTTTCCTTGCCTTTTTAACCTGTTTTTAGGGCCTGCTGGAGACAGCTTTTCTTTTTCTCTCTCTTTTTTAAGGTCACTATTATCTGATTTACTCCAATTTCCAAAGAGGGATTTTTTTTGTCCTCAGTGACAGATATTCAGTTGAATTACATTTGACATTAGAGCGGCAAAGGTTATTGTCACGCTGGTGGTGTGATGCAGGACCCAAGTGCAAAGACACGATGATGAAGGTGACCAAAACGGAAGACTTTACTGAAACTTAAAATACAAGTGCGAACTGATAACAAAACCCGATAACAAAAAGGTGCAGCATAACAGTGTGCGCAAAACACAAACAACGATAGACAAAGACAAGGCAAACACTAGGACTTAAATACAAGGGAGAACTAAACAGGGCAAAACAGGATTGGATAAAATTAACAAGGTAATAATTGGACAAACAGGTACAGGTGAGGGGCGGAGACAGACAGAGAACAGGAGCACAAAGACATGTCAAACCAAAAGTCCAAAATGGCGGTGCAGGTTGTGACAGTTATTGTTTTTTTTCCCCTTTCCAAATGTGGAAACATACTTTCAGCTTTCAAAACACTAAAAAAAAACTGTTACTAGTGTGCAGCATTATTTGCTCCTGAGATATATGTCATTTTGTATATATTTACCTCATTGGCAGTTTTTAGTCAGTTTTTAGATTTTAGTAGAGCCCACTGCTGTAAAGGAACTGGCACAGCGGTGATTAAAAATCAATATCAACTTCTAATCTTTATACTCTGATTTATGTGAGCTTTGTGTTAATAACGTTTATAACCAGAGAAAACCTATTTTTAGAACATAAATTTGACTACTGCACTTCTTGCAGAGGGCAGAAAAGTATTTTCATAAGTAAATACCTCTTTCTATTTGACATATACTCTGGTTTTGAAAGACTGTAGATTGTGTAATTTGTTTTTTAGTTAGTTGACTACAGCTCATATTAAGTTTCTGTCCATGTCGGAAATTAAGGTCTTTCACTTCCCTGCTGGCTAAGGGTATGTCACACCCAGGTTCCCTTAAGCTGACCTTACCTTGGTGTGTCTGAGCACCATTAGAAAGTCTGAACATTATCCTGTTTTGTTAATGCTGAAGTCTTGTAATTCATCCTGCCAGCCTGTGTATCCTGTCTGTGAGTCTGCCTCTGTTTCTGTTCTGCACCTTGCATCTTGGATTACCTTCTGTCAGTGAAGGACCTGGGGATTCTGCACATGTATGCCATCTCTTGCACTAATTGTGGCATGATACCAAATATAATCTCATATTTAAGGAAAGAAAGAAACAAATAAATAAAATTCTCCATTTTCTCCTTTTAGTAGATGCTTTATTGTATTAAGAAATTGTACAGTTAGCCATTTCTAATGAAGCATGAGAGAATTTTTGAGAGAAAAAACAAGATGCACAAACATTACCAAAAACAAGAACTTGGCAGTCTAAATATTTCAGAAGAGAAGATTTGTAAACTATTGCTGTTTGTTGCCCATTAAATATTAATAACATGATATTAGCACAGATTATCAGGTTATATCTTTCATTTCTTTTTTCATGTTTGCTGAAGTTGAAACTGAGAAAATGTTTTATTATGAATACAGAACTGAACAACTGAACAACTCCAAAACTTTCTCTCTCCTGTCTCTCTAGTTGTTTCACTGTCCCTGTCCCACACTTTTGCTCAGTGGGGTGGACAGGGCTGAGTGACTCAGTTGACAGGTGTAGGTGTGTCCAGATCTCCAGCGTTCTGAGCTGACTTTCAGGACGCTGCTCTGGGAGAATGTTCCGTCAGACTGATGCAGAGTCTGGAACTCTGAATCCGCCACGGCGCTTCCATCCTCCAGCCAGGAGAAAGTGACCTGATCAGGGTGGAAGTCTTTAGCCAGACAGACCACAGAGACTTGTTCTCCAGAGAGAGCAGAGTGAGACGGAGCCAACAGAACCAGCTGTGGAGGAGATGGAGAACGAGCTAGAGAGAGAGAGAGAGAGAGGGGGAGAGAGAGAGAGAGAGAGAGAGAGAGAGAGAGATTGCTGAAGGACATAAGAGAAGTAAACATTATACTTATGTACCAGTCAAAAATGTCATATATATATGTCTGTGTATGTATATGATATATAATTAATATTACACATATAATTATTTGCTATTTGAATAAACAGATGTTTATATATCTAAAAGGAAAATTTAGATTGTAAAATGTGTGGTCTGACTAAAACCACTGATGAGAATAGTGAATAACATTAGTCTTCTTCTTCTTCTTCTTCTTCTTCAAATTAAACTTTCTCATTTAGATAAAAGAAATACCTGTGTCCCTTTCTGACTGTCTGATACTCATGTTTACTGTTTTTCATATGCACTATCAAGATGGAACTATTCTCAAAATGGAATTTTTCTGTGTCAAAATACTGACAAAAGACTTCAAAAATACAGTGGTGTTGAGATTGATAATCATGATCTTAATGTACTTTACTCACCAATACTCAATTTGGTGCCTCCACCGAAGACAGTAGTATAGCACAGTGAAAAATCCCCGTACAAAAACCTCAGAGCTGTAGCCCACTGCTCCTACTTACTCCTACTTCACCTCAGTGTTCATGAGTGGAGATGTTAAAGAGGTTAAAACAGGAGAAAATGGTCATAAACCATACAGAGATCACAGCTGAACTCATGACACTCATCACATCATCCATCAGTCAGTGACTGGACAGAATTAATATGGTTTTAATCCTGTTACAATGTGAGGAGAGTTTTTGTACAGGCCATGTATTTGTCAGGGTTCCTGCATGAACTGTTTTCTGTTGTGCCCCTGCTGGTCATTTCTGGTGCTAGCTGTCATTTGTTTTTGGTTTTGTCATGTGCTTTTGCTTATTTTGGTTTTCCATGTGCTCTGGCCCCGCCCCTCACTTATTGTGTCATTGTGCTCATCTCGTTGGAGTTGAATTAGTCTGTCTATTTAAACCCTGCCTGTTCTACCCTTTGTTTGTCAGTTCGTACCGCTTTCCCCAGTGTGTTGTACTAGCCTTCTGTTATCTGATTGCCTTCCGTGTTTGACCTCTGCCTGTTTTTTTTTTTTTTACTGTTTTTGCCTGTTGGATTTTGCCTCCTCTGCCTGCCTGCCTTGCCCTACACCTGCTTTTGAACCTTCTGCCTGTCCCTGGAACTTGCCTTTGTCTTCTGTTTTGGATTGTTCACCTGCCTATGGCTGCTCTTTGGTATGACATCTGCTTGTTTTTTGGAGTCCGCTTTCTGTCAAGTGTATTGAAAGACTGTTGTGCACAATAAACATCTCTATTCATTCATTGGCGAGTCTGCAACTGTGTCCTAAGTTCCCTGATAGTGGTAGACTGTAGCACTGTGGCCAGAACCCACACAGCCATGACAAGCACAGTAATAGACTCCCTCATCTTCAGCTTGTATCCCATTAATGTGTAAATACTCCAGGCTTCCAGACCCAGAATAAGTGAATCGACTGGGCAAACCACTTGCTCTTGTGCTGCCAGCAAGTAAAAACTTTGGAGCCTCTCCAGTTTCCTGCTGCTTCCATGCTATACTCCAAGAGCCAGAGCTCAGAGAGCAGAGAAATTTCACATTCTGACCCACGTTGGCAGACATGAATTTCTCCTGGGTCAGAACAAGACCTTCCAAACCTGTTTAAAGAGAGACGCATACTGTTCATATGGCTAAAAGAAAATGTTAGCATGTAGCATTTAACACAGTTTATCTTTGAGTGTTCCTGTGTATAGTGCCACCTTGTACAGTAGGGCTGTCTTTAAGTTCAGTAAGTATATTTACAGTCCATTTGCAAAAAATCAGTAAGTGTCCTTACCAGGGAGAGTGAGTATGAGGCCAATAACAGGAACAGTGTAGAGGGCCATGATGTTCAGGTTTAGGATCAAAGATGAGAGTAGAGTGTTTGTCTTCTTTTCAAATCAGGAGAGACACTAACACACAGCTTCTTATAAAGAACAGCCCAACACCACACTCTTACCCAGCCCATACCCGACCTCTCACAACAGCCTCAACACGCACATACTCGCACGTATTCACAAACACACACACACATACACACATACAATGATCCCAGAGAAGTTTGATAGACAGACCGAACAATTTAATTTCATTCAACAATGTGTTACAGTTTTACTGTTTTTAATGTGGGTTTTGAAGTTGAAAGGGAAACAGTTGTAAAGTGTATGATAAACGTAGTGCACAAAATAGTCCGACATAGTCACCCCAAAGTTAAAAAATCAGAGGTTTCACTTGAAGCCAAACTACCTCACATTAGGTCTCCTCTATTATCCAAATCAGTATTTCTTTGTCCTATTGCACAAGTACACATAAAACACTTAACTATCAGTCAATTACTCTTCCATTGTTTTTGGAGGATGCAATGCCCTTTTTCTGCTTTCTTAAAAAAATTCAAAAATCTTTTTTTCAGTTCTTTTATTTTTAGAGCAGCTGTCCCAGGAGACCATGCACACCTGCCATGTCACATTCTCTGCACTCTGTGGAGCATGACATGAGGCACCAGACTGGCAAAAAAGCTAAGAGTATTGCTCTGAAATAATATTTAAATGAGAAAATATGTGCAGATCTGCTGAGATCAAAGTTCTCAAAATTCATGTACATTTAGTATTGGTGTATATATTTGTGTATCTATGTGTGTGTTTTAAAGAAACTTTTTGCTGCTTCTTTTCAAAACTTTTTACAATAATTGTTTTTTTTCTGTAGGAAGATGTTCTTGGATCAGAAACTGCATGTGCATTTTATCACATGGGACATTTTCAGAATAACAAGCTGACCCTCTAATAATTCACTGCTGTTTATGAAATCCCCCCAAAAACATTGGCTGTAACAGAGGCACCAAATAATTTTCAAGACATGATATTTTGAAGAGGTGGTTTGTTAAAATAAACATTTTTTCTCTCTGCAGTGAGAAAGTTTGTTATTTGTTCAGGGATAATCAGACATGAGATGATTCTGGCATGGAAAGAAGTGTATGGGTCAAATTAGTCCTGAAACTTAAGTTATTAAACATTTCTTTACATGCTGTTTGTAGAGGATTCATTGCCAGCCTTAAAAATCCATTTATGTCTCAAACTCATTTACATATTACAAGTGTCAGTATGTAAATATGATCTCATGAGACACATTCAGAGCTAAACTGTCTCATCTTAAAGTTTCAACTTTGATACATGCTGTTTTCTGTCAAAGAACTCATTGCTATAGAGGATTGTTTTCACAGGTGATTAGTCACTGCTATCTTCTAACCTCAGTGCCTTAATTTATGTGAGTCTAGTGTAAATCCTTTTGAACACAGGAGAAATCTCCAAGTAGGAACATATTTTTGATAAAATCAGTCCATTTACATACGGTAAAAGTATTTTCATAAGGAAATACTTGCTTTTGTTTCACGCACTCTGAAATCTGTTTACTATGTAGTAAAACTTGATTTCATAAGTAAATACTTGCTGTAGTTTTTGTAGTTTGCTTTTGAGTAGGTTGATCACAGTTAAAATGAAGTTTCTGTCCATGTTACTGATATTCGTCTTTCTGTGATATATATTTCATGACACTTCCTTATAAATGTTGCTTATCTACGCTGATACTGTCCTGTGTACACTTCCTTTTGTGATGTAGTTTTCCTTCCCTCCATGACTGGTACTACTTTATGTGATACTTGTTGCCAGTAGTTTATATTATAGGGACTATTGAGCCACTTGTAGTCAGCTTTCTGATCTTCCTTCAACATTCTTGCATCTGCATCTGATCTGATATTGCAAATGGTCTAAAAAGGCAATGGTGGCAAGAGACAGCTCCTTATAACTATATGTTTGATTTTAGTCCTGCCTGCCTTGGAAGTTGCTTTGGATAAAAGAGTTTGCAAAATATTTAAATGTACATGTAGATGAATAGGTGTACTGCAAGTTTTAGTGTGTTTGAAAGCACTTGCTGAATTAGAATACCAAAAATACTATCGTATTTTAAATAAATAAATAAAAAGTGTCACCCTGTTTTTCCTGCAGTGAATGCTTTATTGAGTATAGAAAACATAAGGAAGCAAAACCCACATCCATTTAGCTTTTTCTTATGCAATGCAAGGGATTTTCTGATAGAAGCGCAACATTCAGACATGCAACAAAATAACAAGGACTTGACAATATACAGTATTTAAGAGACAACGCTTTGCAAACCATGTTTGCTGCCTGATATAGATTGAGTGATAGTAATACAGGATGATGCATGGTACACTTCAAAGCAGACTTTGGCTTTAATATTTACTGAAGTTGGCATTGTATGACTATTACATTCCACATTTAGTTTGAATTTGAAGTGTATTCTGACAGAAATAAACCTGTATAACTTTCTCTCTCATGTCTCTCTAGCTGCTGCATTGTCCCTGTCCCACACTTTTGCTCAGTGGGGTGGACAGGGCTGAGTGACTCAGTTGACAGGTGTAGGTGTGTCCAGATCTCCAGCGTTCTGAGCTGACTTTCAGGACACTGCTCTGGGAGAATGTTCCATCAGACTGATGTAGAGACTCGGCCGTCTGGAACTCTGAATCCGCCATAGCGCTGCCATCCTCCAGCCAGGAGAAAGTGACCTGATCAGGGTGGAAGTCTTTAGCCAGACAGACCACAGAGGCTTGTTCTCCAGAGAGAGCAGAGTGAGATGGAGCCAACAGAACCAGCTGTGGAGGAGATGGAGAACGAGCTAGAGAGAGAGAGCGAGACAGAGAGAGAGAGAGAGGGGGAGAGCGAGAGAGATCACAGATTTGGAGGGAAAGGTGAATTTTAAAACTAAGTAAAAGCACCTTGCTGGTCATTGGTAATATGCACCATAGTTAGTGCCATGAAAAAAGGAACTGGAAATAGGGCAGATGCTGTATTTATTTTAAATATGAGAAAAACAAAACAAAAAGAACAACAACAACAAAAAAAAACTTTTCATTGTTTAAGATTCAGATGGAAAGGCACAAGAGAAGAAGCAAACATTACTTATGTACCTATCAAAAGTGTGACATATATATATATGTCTCAATAATCTCTCAATAGTCCAAATTCTCAAAAATGTGCAAAGATTACAGAAAGATGTGATTTTTAACTCAATTAAAATGATAATAATAATAATAATTATGATAATAATAATAAGTTCTAAAATGATAATGATAATCATAATCACAATCCTAATCATAATTATTATTATTATAAGAAAAATTAAACATTCTCATTCAAATGAATGACATACCTGTGTCCCTGTCTGACTGTCTGATATTCATGTTTATTGAATTTCATATACACTGTTGATAAATTCTCAATATGGAAGTTTGCTGTGTCAAAATACTGTAAAAAGTCTTCAGAAATTACTGTGGTTTTGACATTGAAATCTTAATGTACTTTACTCACCAATACTCAGTTTGGTGCCTCCACCGAAGACAACAGTGTATCACAGTGAAAAATCCCCGTACAAAAACCTCAGAGCTGTAGCCCACTGCTCCTACCTCATCTCCACACCTCAGTGTTCATGAGTGGAGATGTTAAAGAGGTTAAAACAGGAGAAAATGGTCATAGATCATACAGAGATCAAAGCTGAACTCATGACACTCATCACATCATCCATCAGTCAGTGACTGGACAGAGTTAAAGTGGTTTTAATCCTGTTACGATGTGAGGAGAATTTTTGTACAGGCCATGTATTAGACTGTAGCACTGTGTAGCCAGAGCCCTCACAGTTATGACAAGCACAGTAATAGACTCCCTCATCTTCAGCTTGCATCCCATTAATGTGTAAATACTCCAGACTTCCAGATTCAGAATAAGTGAATCGACTGGGCAAACCACTTGCTCTTGTGCTGTCCCTAAGTAAAAACTTTGGAGCCTCTCCAGGTTTCTGCTGGTACCATGTTATACTCCAAGAGCTAGTACTAGGAGAGCAGAGAAATTTCACATTCTGACCCACATTCGCAGACATGAATTTCTCCTGGGTCAGAACAAGACCTTCCAAACCTGTTTAAAAAGAGACACATACTGTTTATGCTGCTCACAGAAAATGTTAGCATTTAGCATTTAATACAGTTTATCTATGAGTGTTCCTTTGTATACTATCACCCTGTACAGTAGGGCTGTCTTTACTTAACTCCAGTAAGTATATTTACAGTCCATTTGCAAAAAATCAGTAAATTTCCTTACCAGGGAGAGTGAGTATGAGGCCAATGACAGGAACCGTGTAGAGGGTCATGATGTTCAGTTTTAGGATCAGAGATGAGAGAGGAGTGTTTGTCTTCCTTTCAGAGCAGGAGAGACACTAACACACTGCTTCTTATAAAGAACAGCCCAACACCACACTCTTACCCAGCCCATACCCGACCTCTCACAACAGCCTCAACACGCACATACTCACATGTATTCTCAAACACACACACACACACACATACACACACACATACATTGATCCCAGTTTGATAAGTTTGATAGACAGACTGAACAATTTAATTTCATTCAACAATGTGTTACAGTTTTACTGTTTTTAATGTGGGTTTTGAAGTTGAAAGAGAAACATTTGTGAAGTCTATTATAAACGTAGTGCACAAAATAGTCTGACATAGTCACCCCAAAGTTAAAAAATCAGAGGTTTCACTTGAAGCCAAACTACCTCACATTAGGTCTCTTCTATCATCCAAATCAGTATTTCTTTGTCCTATTGTACAAGTACACATGAAACATTTAACTATCAGTCAATTACTTTTTCATTGTTTTTGGAGAATGCAATGCCCTTTCTCTGCTTACTTAAAAGAATTCAAAAAATCTTTTTTTCAGTTCTTTTATTTTTAGAGCAGCTGTCCCAGGAGACCGTGCACACCTGCCATGTCACATTCTCTGCACTCTGTGGAGCATGACATGGGGCACCAGACTTGCAAAAAAGCTAAGAGTACTGGAGTACTGAAATAATACTTAAATGATAACACAACATCGTCAGAAAATGTGTGCAGATCTGCTGAAATCAAAGTTCTCAAAATTCATGCACATTTAGGATTGTTGTCTATATTTATGTATGTGGGTGTGTGTTTTAAAGAAACTTTTTGCAGCTTCTTTTCAAACCTTTTTAAATAATTGTTTTTTTTTTCCTGTAGGAAACTGTTCTTGGATCAGAAACTGCATGTGCATTTTATCACTGAAAAAGTATTGACTGTAACACAGGCACCAAATCATTTTCAAGAAATGATATTTTGAAGAAGTGGTTTGTTAAAATGAACATTTTTTCTCTCTGCAGTGAGAAAGTTTGTTATTTGTTCAGGGATAATCAGACATGAGATGATTCTGGCATGGAAAGAAGGATATGGCTCAAATTAGTCCTGAAACTTAAGTTATTAAACATTTCTTTACAAGCTGTTTATGGAGGATTCATTGCCAGCCTTAAAAATCCATTTATGTCTCAAACCCATTTATTTATTGAAACTAAGAGAGTATCATTAGATAAATATGGAGAAAGAAAGAAGGAGAAAGCGAGAGAGAGAGAGAGAGAGAGAGAGAGAGAGAGAGGAAGAAGAAGTAGAGAGAGAGAGAATCATAATGAGTAGCTGTTCAGGAAACAGAGCTAAAGTGTCAGTATGTAAATATGATCTCATGGGACACATTCAGACCTAAACTGTCTCATCTTAAAGTTTCAACTTTGATATAAGTTTTTTTCTTTATTTTACTCATACTTTATGTCAGCCTGGTGTGAATAATTCTTAATAAAGGAGAAACTCCCAATTAGGAACAAATTTTTATTAAATCAAATCATTGAGATATAGAATATTTTTATAAATAAATACTTGCTTTTACTACACCTGCCCTGAAAGTCTGTCGATTATGCAGTAAATTTTTTTTTTTTTCAAAAGTAAATGCTTGCTTTTATTTTACGCCTTGTGAGAGTGTGTTGACAATGTAGTAAAAATAATCTTTTCATAAGTAAATACTTGTTTTATATAATACTTGAATGAACATTGCTTTCCTCTCCCGCCATATGCACGGCTGAGCTGCCCTTGAGCCCGCCCCCTGGGCGCTGCACTGCGTCTGCCCACTGCTCCGGGTGTGTGTGCTTTCGTGTTCATCACTACCCTGGATGGGTCAAAAGCAGAGGTCACATTTTCCCATTGTATGGACAAATAAAGTAAACTTAGACTTAAACTTAGTTCATTCTATGGGGACTATTTAGTCAACTTTCTGACCTTTCTTCCACACTCTTACATTTGCATTGTTTAAAAACTTAGTGCCGGCACTTATGCAACAGACAGCTGCTTATGGCTTATATGTTTGGTTTGTATCCTGCCTGTCTTTGAAGTTGCTCTGGATAAAAGTGTCTGCTAATTGGTTAAATGTAAATGTAAATGGAAGTGAATAAATATACGGCAAAATTAGAATGTTTGACAAAACTGGGTGGATTAGAATACCAAAAAAAGGATATCATACATTAACTAACTAACTAACTAACTAACTAACTAAATAAATAAAAACGGTCATCACATTGTTCCTTTAGTGAATGCTTTATTGAGTATAGAAAACAAAAGGAAGCAAAACCCATTGGTTCCATTTAGCTTTTTCTTATGCAACACAAGGGATTTTCTGAAAGAAGAACAACATTAAAACATGCAACAAAATAACAAGGACTTGACAATATACAGTATTTAAGAGACAATGCTTTGCAAACCACTGATGTTTGTTGCCTGATATAGATTGAGTGATAGTAACACAGGCTGATGCATGCTGCACTTCAAAGCAGACTTTGGCTTTAATATTTATTGAAGTTGAAGTTGTTTGACTATTTCATTCCACATTTAGTTTGAATTTGAAGTGTATTCTGACAGAAATACAACTTCAAAACTTTCTCTCTCCTGTCTCTCTAGTTGCTGCACTGTCCCTGTCCAACACTTTTGCTCAGTGGGGTGGACAGGGCTGAGTGACTCAGTTGACAGGTGTAGGTGTGTCCAGATCTCCAGCGTTCTGAGCTGACTTTCAGGACACTGCTCTGGGAGAATGTTCCGTCAGACTGATGCTGAGACTCGGCCGTCTGGAACTCTGAATCCGCCATAGCGCTTCCATCCTCCAGCCAGGAGAAAGTGACCTGATCAGGATGGAAGTCTTTAGCCACACAGACCACAGAGGCTTGTTCTCCAGAGAGAGCAGAGTGAGACGGAGCCAACAGAACCAGCTGTGGAGGAGATGGAGAACGAGCTAGAGAGAGAGAGAGAGAGAGAGAGAGAGAGAGAGAGACAGAGAGAGAGAGAGAGAGGGGGAGAGAGAGAGAGAGATCACAGATTTGGAGGGAAAGGTGAATTTTAAAACTAAGTAAAAGCACCTTGCTGGTCATTGGTAATATGCGCCATAATTTCTGCCATGAAAAAAGGAACTGGAAATAGGGCAGATGCTGTATTTATTTTAAATATGAAAAAAAACAATACAAAAAGAACAACAACAACAAAAAAAACCATTTCATTGTTTAAGATTCAGATGAAAAGGCACAGGAGAAGAAGCAAACATTACTTATGTACCTGTCAAAAGCGTGACATATATATATATGTCTCAATAATGTCTCAATAATCCAAATTCTCAAAAATGTGCAAAGATTACAGAAAGATGTGTTTTTTAACTAAATTAGCATAATAATAATAATAACAACTACTAAAACAACAATAATAAGAATAGTCCTAATCACAATCCTAATCATAATTGTTATTATTTTTATAAAAATTAAACTTTCTCATTCAAATGAATGACATACCTGTGTTCCTGTCTGACTGTCTGATATTCATGTTTATTGAATTTCATATACACTGTTGATAAATTCTCAACATGGAATTTTGCTGTGTCAAAATATTGTAAAAAGTCTTCAGAAATTACTGTGGTTTTGACATTGAAATCTTAATGTGCGTTACTCACCAATGCTCAATTTGGTGCCTCCACCGAAGACAGTAGTATAGCACAGTGAAAAATCCCCGTACAAAAACCTCAGAGCTGTAGCCCACTGTTCCTACTTCATCTCCACACCTCAGTGTTCATGAGTGGAGATGTTAAGAGGTTAAAACAGGAGAAAATGGTCATAAACCATTCAGAGTTCAAAGCTGAACTCATGACACTCATCACATCATCCATCAGTCAGTGACTGGACAGAGTTAAAGTGGTTTTAATCCTGTTACGATGTGAGGAGAGTTTTTGTACAGGCCATGTATTAGCCTGTAGCACTGTGGCCAGAACCCACACAGCCATGACAAGCACAGTAATAGACTCCCTCATCTTCAGCTTGTATCCCATTAATGTGTAAATATTCCAGGCTTCCAGAGTCAGAATAAGTGAATCGACTGGGCAAACCACTTGCTCTTGTGCTGTCAGCAAGTAAAAACTTTGGAGCCTCTCCAGGTTTCTGCTGATACCATGCTACAACCCAAGAGCCAGAGCTCAGAGAGCAGAGAAATTTCACATTCTGACCCACATTCGCAGACATGAATTTCTCCTGGGTCAGAACAAGACCTTCCAAACCTGTTTAAAAAGAGACGCATACTGTTTATACTGCTCACAGAAAATGTTCGCATGTAGCATTTAAATTAGTTTATCTTTGAGTGTTCCTGTGTATAGTGCCACCTTGTACAGTAGAGCTGTCTTTATTTAAGTCCAGTAAATATATTTACAATCCATTTGCTAAAAATCAGTAAGTTTCCTTACCAGGAAGAGTGAGTATGAGGCCAATGACAGAGACAGTGTAAAGGGTCATGATGTTCAGTTTAAGGATCAGAGATGAGAGAAGAATGTTTGTCTTCTTTTCAGAGCAGGAGAGACACTAACACACAGCTTCTTATAAAGAACAGCCCAAAACCACACTCTTACCCAGCCCATACCCAGCCTCACACAACAGCCTCAACATGCGCACACACACTCTCTCTCTCTCTCTCTCTCTCTCTCTCTCTCTCTCACACACACACACACAAGCACACACACAAACCACACACACATACACATTGATCCCAGAGAAGTTTGATAGACAGACTGAACGATTTAATTTCATTCAACAATGTGTTACAGTTTTTAATGTGGGTTTTGAAGTTGAAAGGAAGCATTTGTGAGTTGTAAAGTCTAAGATAAACTTAGTGCACAAAATAGTCCGACATAGTCACCCCAAAATGAAAAAGAGGTTTCTCTTGAAGCCAAACTGCCTCACATAAGGTCTCTTCTATCTCCCAAATCAATATTTCTTTGACTTATTGTATAAGTACGCATAAAACACATAGCTATCAGTCAATTACTTTTTCATTGTTTTTGGAGAATGCAATGCCCTTTCTCTGCTTACTTAAAAAAATTCAAAAATCTTTTTTTCAGTTCTTTTATTTTTAGAGCAGCTGTCCCAGGAGACCGTGCACACCTGCCATGTCACATTCTCTGCACTCTGTGGAGCATGACATGAGGCACCAGACTTGCAAAAAAGCTAAGAGTATTGCTCTGAAATAATATTTAAATGATAACACAACATCGTCAGAAAATGTGTGCAGATCTGCTGAAGTCAAAGTTCTCAAAATTCATGTACATTTAGGATTGTTGTATATATTTGTGTATCTGTGTGTGTGTTTTAAAGAAACTTTTTGCAGCTTCTTTTCAAAACTTTTTACAATAATTGTTTTTTTCCTGTAGGAAACTGTTCTTGGATCAGAAACTGCATGTGCATTTTATCACATGGGACATTTTCAGAATAACAAGCTGACCCTCTAATAATTCACTGCTGTTTATGAAATCCCCCCAAAAACATTGGCTGTAACAGAGGCACCAAATAATTTTCAAGACATGATATTTTGAAGAGGTGGTTTGTTAAAATAAACATTTTTTCTCTCTGCAGTGAGAAAGTTTGTTATTTGTTCAGGGATAATCAGACATGAGATGATTCTGGCATGGAAAGAAGTGTATGGGTCAAATTAGTCCTGAAACTTAAGTTATTAAACATTTCTTTACATGCTGTTTATAGAGGATTCATTGCCAGCCTTAAAAATCCATTTAAGTCTCAAACTCATTTACATATTGAAACTAAGACAGTATGATTATATGCATAAGAAAGAAAGAAGGAGAGAGAGAGAGAGAGAGAGAGAGAGAGAGAATCATAAAGAGTAGCTGTTCAGGAAATAGAGCTGAAGTGTCAGTATGTAAATGTGATCTCATGGGACACCCTCAGACCTAAACTGTCTCATCTTAAAGTTTCAACTTTGATACATGCTGTTTTCTGTCAAAGAACCCATTGCTATAGAGGATTGTTTTCACAGGTGATTAGTCACTGCTATCTTCTAACCTCAGTGCCTTAATTTATGTGAGTCTAGTGTAAATCCTTTTGAACACAGGAGAAATCCCCAAATAGGAAGATATTTTTGATAAAAATCAATCCATTTAGATATGGTAAAAGTAATTTCATAAGGAAATACTTGCTTTTGTTTCACCCAT